>NC_057798.1:16026035-16057486 GCF_018294505.1 Triticum aestivum | reverse complement strand
CTTCTCCTATTCCAACTAGGAAAGAAGGGAGTCCTACTCCCGGTGGGAGTAGGACTCCCCCCTTGGCGCACCCTCCTTCGCCGGCCGCCTCCTCCCCCCTGGCTCCTTTATATACGGGGGCGGGGGGGCACCCCACAGACACACAAGTTGATCTACGGATCGTTCCTTAGCCATGTGCGGTGCCCCCCTCCACCATATTCCACCTCGGTCATATCGTCGCGAAGCTTAGGCGAAGCCCTGCGCCGGTAGAACATCATTATCGTCACCACGCCGTCGTGCTGACGGAACTCATCCCCGAAGCTTTGCTGGATCGGAGCCCGGGGATCGTCATCAAGCTGAACGTGTGCTGAACTCGGAGGTGCCGTACGTTCGGTGCTTGGATCGGTCGGATCGTGAAGACGTACGACTACATCAACCGCGTTGTGCTAACGCTTCCGCTTACGGTCTATGAGGGTACGTGGACAACACTCTCCCCTCTCGTTGCTATGCCATCACCATGATCTTGCGTGTGCGTAGGAAATTTTTTGAAATTACTACGTTCCCCAACACAAGCTAGTCAAGTAGAGGCATACTAGGGACTATATGGTTTGTCTATGTATTCACACATGTACTAAGTTTTCGGTTAATACAATTCTAGCATGAATAATAAACATTTATCATGAATTAAGGAAATAAATAATAACTTTATTATTGCCTTTAGGGCATATTTCCTTCACAAATCACATGACCGATGATAGGAACTTATAGATGGAGACGGCTTTATCTCCATCTCATCTGAAGCATATCACCTACGCTGACAAAGGCAAAAGCAAGGTATTGGGTCTAGGTAGGGTTGCAATCTCAAAGGATAGACACATGGACAAAGTCATGCGTGTCGAGTCCTTAGGATTCAACCTCATGTCTGTCTCAATACTTTGTGATCTTGATATGGTTGTCGTCTTTGCCAAATGTTGTTGCATTGTGCTAATGGAATCTGACAATTCCAAAGTCTTCGAAGGCTTTAGGAGAGGAGACTTGTATATTGTTGATTTCTGTACAGGACCACAGCCTGCCACATGTCTACTTGCAAAAGCTTCAGAAGGCTGGTTATGGCATTGATGACTTGGTCATGCTGGCATGAGGAACTTGCATACACTCGCGGCGAAGAAGCATGTCATTGGCATCAAGGGTGTCAAATTCCTCAAAGATCATCTTTGTGGGGCTTGTGAGGCTGGAAAGATCACCAGAGCCAAGCACCCCTCGAAGACTATCATGACCACCTCTTGTCCCTTTGAATTACTTCACATGGATCTCTTTGGCCCTACTCATTATGCCACATTCACTAATGTTGCATCTCTATATGGCTTTGTCATTGTTGATGATTATTCTCGTTACACATGGGTGCATATCATCACTTACAAAACTGAAGTGCAGGATGTCTTCAAATGATTTTCCTCAAGAACATCTACGAACTTCGTTGTGAAGATCAAGCATATCAGGAGTGATAATGGGACCGAGTTCAAGAATATTGGTCTTGATGACTATCTTGATGAACTTGGTATTACTCACGAGTTATCGGCCCCTGATACTCCTCAGTAGAATGGCGTTGTGGAGCGCAAGAACAGGACTCTTGTTGAGATGGCTTGCACTATGCTTGATGAATACAAGACACCTCCCTGTTTCTGGCCTGATGCTATTGATATAGTGTGCCACATCATCAACATGGTATATCTTCACAAATTCTTCAAAAAGACCTCAATGAACTCCTCACTGACAAGAAACCAAATGTAAGTTATTTCAAAGTCTTCGGTGCTAAATGTTGGATTATAGATCCTCATCACAACTCAAATTTGCACCGAAAGCACATGAGGGTTTTATGCTTGGTTACGGAAAGGACTCGCACACCTAGAGATTCTTCAACACCTATCACCACAAGGTTGTTGAAACTGTAGGTGTGCGGTTCGATGAAACTAATGGCTCGCAAAGAGAACACCTACCTCTTCTACTAGATGAAATGTCACCTAAGGAATCCATCAAGTTCAAGGCTACTGAGGATGTTATACCCACTGAAGAATCTACTGAAGAAGTCATTCCAGAACGTGAAGCAAATCATGCTAGTGCTACTGAAGAAAATGGCCCTGAAGAAAATGATGTGCCAAATCAATGTCGTCAACCTACTCATCCTCGCGTTGCAAATGAAGTGCAGATTGAGAGAATCATCGATGACATCAACGCACCAGGTCTTCTCACTCTCTCAAAAGCTTCACATTTGTCTAACTTTTGTGGGAATTTTTCTTTTGTCTCTATCACATAGCCCACCAAAGTTGATGAAGCATTTCTGGATCCTGAGTGGATTCAAGCTATGTAAGAGGAATTGCATAAATTTGAGCTCAATAATGTGTGGGAGCTTCTCAAGGGACCAGACCCACGCAAACACAATATCATCGGCACAAAATGGATCTACCACAACAAGCAAGATGAAATTGGCCTTGTAGTGAGGAATAAGGCTCATCTTGTAGCTCAAGGCAACACACAGGTTAAAGGAATTGATTTCAATGAAACTTTTGCACCTGTTTCTAGACTTGAGGCTATTCGCATATTGCTTGCTTATGCTAACCATCATAATATCATCTTATATGAAATGGATGTGAAAAGTGCATTCCTCAATGGTAAGCTTGAGGAAGAAGTATATGTTGCTCAACCACCAGGTTTTGAGGATCCAAAACTTCCAGACCATGTCTTTAGACTCAACAAGGCCCTCTATGGCCTCAAGCAAGCTCCTCGGGTGTGGTATGATACTATGAAGGAATTCCTCGTGAAGAAAGGCTTCAAACCCGGTTCTCTTGACCCAACTCTTTTCACCTAAACATATTATTATGAATTATTCGTGTGCCAAATATATGTTGATCATATTATCTTTGGCTGTACTAACCAACATTACAGTGACGAATTTGCCTATATGATGAGTGAGGAATATCAAATGTCTATGATGGGAGAATTGAAATTCTTCTTCGATCTTCAAATTTGTCAACAACACAATGGCATATTCATATCCTAGGAGAAATACCTCAAGGATGTGTTGAGGAAATTCGGCATGCAAGATTGTAAAGGCCTAATAATCCCTATGCCCACAAATGGCCATCTATGCACTGATTAAAATGGTAAAGACTTCGATCAAAAGTTATACTGCTCCATGATTGGCTCTTTATTGTATCTATGTGCATCTAGGCCAGATATTATGCTTAGTGTTCGCATGTGTGCCCGATTTCAAGCTACACCGAAGGAATCACACCATAAGGTTGTGATACGTCTCCAACGTATCTATAATTTATGAAGTATTCATGCTATTATATTATCCATTTTAGATGTTTTATATGCATTTATATGCTATTTTATATGATTTTTGGGACTAACCTATTAACCTAGAGCCAAGTGCCAGTTTCTGTTTTTTCCTTGTTTTTGAGTTTTACAGAAAAGGAATACCAAACGGAGTCCAATTGACGTGCCAATGTTTCATGATTTTTTATGGACCAAAAGAAGCCCCTGGAGTAAAAGAGTTGGGCTAGAAGAGTCCCGGGCTGTCCACGAGGGTGGGGGGCACGCCCACCCCCTAGGCGTGGGCCCCTACATCATGGTCGATTCGGAGACCCCCCCCCCTGACGTGAGACCGACGCCAAAAATTCCTATAAATACAGAAACCTCCAAAAAAATAACCTAGATCGGAAGTTCCGCCACAGCAAGCCTCTGTAGCCAGGAGAAATCAATCTAGGACCTCTCTGGCATCCTGGCGGAGGGGGCCATCATCACCGGAGGCCATGGAGGAGGATCCCGGAGGGGCCATCATCACCGGAGGCCATGGAGGAGGATCCCGGAGGGGCCATCATCGCCATGAAGGCCAAGGACCAGAGGGAGAACCTCTCCCCATCCAGGGGGAGGCCATGGAGGAGGAAGCACAAGGGGGAGAACCTCTCCTCCTCTCTCACGGTGGCGTCGGAGTGCCATCGGGAGGGGAATCATCACCGCGGTGATCGTCTTCATCAACATCACCATCAACATCACCACCCTCATCTCTTTTACGCGGTCCACTCTCCCGCACCCTGCTGTAATCCCTACTTGAACATGGTGCTTTATGCCACATATTATGATCCAATGATGTGTTGTCATCCTATGATGTTTTGAGTAGATATCCTTTGTCTTTGGGTTGATTGATGATCTAGATTGGTATGAGTTGTATGTTTTATTTTGGTGTTGTCTTATGGTGTCCTCCGAGTCGCGCAAGCGTGAGGGATTCCCGTTGTAGGGTGTTGCAATATGTCCATGGTTTACTTATTGTTTGTGTTGCTTGAGTGATAGAAGCATAAACACGGATAAGTGGGTCATGGCGTATGGGATAAAGGGGACTTGATGCTTTAATGCTATGGTTGGGTTTTACCTTAATGATATTTAGTAGTTGCGGATGCTTGCTAGAGTTCCAATTATAAGTGCATTTGATCCAAGATGAGAAAGTATGTTAGCTTATGCCTCTCCCTCATATGAAATTGCAATAGTGATTACCGATCTTGCTTCCACACTCGCTATTTATAAATATTTAGTAATATATTCTAACTTTATGATAATAGCACCTACTTTTATATTTTAGCTCTCCGATATCATGCAAAGTTATCCTCTTCATACCCACAACGTAGTTTTATTTCTCGTTTTTAGTTGGAAGCAAACGTTCGGTGTACGTAGAGTCGTATCAGTGGCAGATAAGGCTTGAGAGAATATTGATCTTACCTTTAGCTCCTTGTGGGTTCGACACTCCATACTTATCACTTCCATCTTTGGAAATTGCTACGATGATTCCTGCACTTGGGGATTATCAGGCTGTGAAGCATATTCTTCGATATCTAGCTCACACTCCAACACTTGGGTTATGGTATCCCAAGGGCTCGGCTTTTGATCTCATTAGATATTCTTACTCTGAATATGTTGGTGATTGGGTGGATCGCAAGTCAACATCAGGCACATGTCATTTCCTTGGACTATCCTTGGTATGTTGGTCCTCGAAGAAGCAGGCTACGTATCACTCTCTACTGCTGAAGCTGAGTACATTGTTGTTGGTTCTTGTTGTGCTCGATTGTTGCGGATGAAACAAACACTCAAGGACTATCGCGTCAATGTGAAGTATGTGTCACTCTACTATGACAATGAGAGTGCTATCAAGATTGCTCACAACCCAGTTCAGCACTCGAAGACAAAGCACATCCAGATTCATCATCATTTTGTTCGTGATCATGTGTTAAAGGGCGACATCTCCATCGACCACGTGAAGACTAAAGATTAGCTGGTAGATATCTTCACAAAGCCCTTGGATGAGAAGAGGTTTAGCAAGTTGTCGTGTGAGCTAAATATCTTAGAATCTTCGAATGTCCTTTCAAAAGGACACACACCCTAACACTTATGCAAAATTGATGAGTTAGATGTGCAACACATGAAGTAACATTTTTCTTCAATCAATGAGGACTAACCCTCTAAGTGTGAAGATATTAATGAAGAATTTGATTCTCAAAACCCTACGACAATTGTACGCGGTGTCTGAAATCATCATTCTTATACGGTGGGTTAAGCCACCAACCAAAGTTCAAAATCTTCAATTTGAGTTTTTGCAATTTCTTCAATTTTCAAATTCTTCAACTTTGCAATTTCCTCAGTCTTTCCAACTGTTTTTTTCATTGCTATATATATTTGAGTTTTTCATGTCCTCTACAGCATTCACTTATTGCTAATTCTTCAAGTTGTTTTTCTTCCAAGTGCATGTGATCGGACCCGTTCCCCCTCTATGCTAAACTCAACCCAGTCTGTTCACAAATTCTTCTTGTGTGTTCTATTTGAAAGTCGTTCAAAATCTTCACTGTGTCCTTGACAGCTGAGGAATTTGCAAACGAAACGTTAAAATTTTCATATCTAATTTTTCGGCTTTTCTTGCTCAAATCCTTCCGCATCCCATTACAGGATTAATATATTCACCCATGATCTGACACAGTCTCCACCTCATAGTACGTGGGTGACACATGTCACTAGGATAGCAAGGGCCAGGGGCACGTTCGTCCAATATCCTTGGACGAGCGGTTTTTCACCTCGGCTATAAATACCCCTCGCCCTCCTCTGAGCTCATTTACTCCGCTCTATCTCTCTCCCTCGCTCGAGCTCTCTGACCTAGCACTGCCGCTACTCTCCATCATCGCTGGTGAGGAAGAGCTTCACTGCCTCGACCTCGTGGCCGTCATACTTGCGCCGGCCGCGGAAATCTTCACCTCCATCGCCGTCGTAGTTGTCTTCCACCGCTAAGTTAGGGCGTGGAAGATCTGAATGGACGAACTTCTCCAGTTCACCTCTCAGTTCGTCGTGTTCTTCGTCAAGGGTAAATAAAATCTACTTTTACTGCCCTTGTTGATTCTGATTATTTCCACAAAATCTTCAAAAGGTGTTTATTCTTCAGTTCCATATCCTTAAACACAGAAGTTGCTTATGTTCTTGATTTGTTTCTCTAAGATGTGTTTTTATTCAAGATTCCTCAGTTGTGTGGATTTTCAATCTATACAACTCTAGAACCTAAGACAAGAACTCTTAGTGAAATTCCTCAAGACTCCCCTGGTCAAATTCCTCAAACTTGATTCCTTTTAAAACAAAATTCTAAGAATGCATATGACCTCTCCAAATTCTTCGCACCTATACTATGTTCACAGGTACACATGTCTGCTGTTGAATCACTAGGTTCTCATCAACTTAACTCATTTGCAGCGTTCCTCGAAGAAAAATTGCATACCTCTTCAGATACCTCAATTGTTCAAAATCCTCAAGTGAAGAAAATGGCTGATGGTAAGCGTCCTCAGAAGGGAGGAAAGAGGCCTAAGACAAACACTGCTTTCGAAATCCCTGATGATATATATGACGGATATTGCTCTCCTAATGAAGCCAAGAATGGCAAGGAGAACAAAAATTGGCACAAGGTGAGCATTCAACGGATTGAACGTAGATGGGCAAGAGAAAGGAGGGAGTATCGTTGTGTCACTCCCAAGTACATGAAGAAGTTCACTGTCAATCCTCCAGGCCGAAGACCTCCATTGGCTCCAGGCCAAGTTGCTGATACCACTAGCATCAAAAGAGATGAGGAATTTCCCAAGGAGTGGTCCAAGCGCCAAAGAAAGTTGGCCAATGTAGCAAAATAAGCAGTGAAGAAATTCAATGAAGATTCTGTTGCTGCTGCTGCTGCTGAGGCCTCTGCTAGCAAGCCCAAGAAGGCTATGTTGAAGAATTCAGCTATGAAACCTTCTTCCTCAGCAGCAATGCCCTCACGGCCAAGCTCTTCCAAGCCCTCATGGCTAACTGCTCAAGCAACATCATCAAGTCCAGCTCCAGCGCCCTCTACTGCACCTGCAAAGTCCTCAGCACTTGTGCATCTTGCCACGTGCCAACGGACTACTGGCATCTCAATTGCTTCAGGAGCCTCTGCAAGTTCCTCAGCTCCTCCTCAGTCCTCAACAGCTCCAATTTTGCTAAAGAAAAAGGTTGTTGCTAGACGCGGCTCAAGGCCAAGTCCTCACAAGAAGCAGGTTGCCTTTGAAACTCCGTTAAGTGACGATGAGGCTGATGATGATGAACTTGCTGAGATCATCAGAGACCGCTGAGGGAGTCCTGGATAAGGGGGTATCCGGACAGTCGGACTGTATTCATCGTCCGGACTATAGAAGCGTCAAGATACAAGACTCAAGACTTCGGCTCGTGTCCGGATGGGACTCTCCTTTGCGTGGAAGACAAGCTTAGCAATCCGGATATTATGTTTCCTTCCTTGTAACCGACTCCATGTAAACCCTAGATCTCCGGTGTCTATATAAACCAGAGAGCATGGTCCTTAGAAGGCCGATCACAATTACAATCATACCATCATAGGCTAGCTCTTAGGGTTTAGCCTCTACGATCTCGTGGTAGATCTACTCGTGTATTCCACATATCTCCAATATTAATCAAGCAGGAAGTAGAGTTTTACCTCCATCGAGAGGGCCCGAACCTGGGTAAACATTGTGTCCCTTGCTTCCTGTTACCATCAGCCTAAGACACACAGATCGGGACCCCCTACTCGAGATCCGCCGGTTTTGACACTGACATTGGTGCTTTCATTGAGAGTTCCTCTGTGTCGTCGCTTCGAGGCTTGATGGCGTCTTCAATCGTCGGCAACACGGTCCAGGGTGAGACTTTTCTCCCTGGACAGATCTTAGTGTTCGGCGGCTTCGCACTGCGGGCCAATTCGCTTGGCCGGTTGGAGCAGATCGACAGCTTTGCCCCTGGCCACCAGATCAGGTTCGGAAACTTGAACTACACGGCAGATATCCATGGAGACTTGATCTTTGGCGGATTCGAGCCTGCGCCAGGAGCGCCGGACAGCAACGACAAGCACGGCCTAGACCTGTTGTCGGACAGTGCCTGGGACATTATCCTCGAAGCAGCCTTGGATCTAAATCCAGGACAGGTTGCGGTGCCTATGGACGGAGAGCTGGACCCCGCCCCGCAGGCCGCACACTTATCGGCGGTTGAGCCGAACACGGGTCTCACCTCTGTGGAGGCCTGTAACCTTGGGCCCCCGAACTCATATCCAGTTGTTGGTCCTGGTCCGCTCACTCTTGAGCCAGTCGAGCCAGGATGGGCTCCAGTAATGGAGTTTACCACTGCGGACATCTTTCAGCACTCGCCCTTTGGCGACATGCTGAACTCATTGAAGTCTCTCTCTTTGTCAGGAGACTCGGGGCCGAACTATGTCCGGCCCGAGTGGGAAGCATGCGACGAAGGAATTTGGCGCCCACCCACCACCCACTTCATTGCCACGATCGAAGAATTAGCCGACGTGCTTGACTCCGAAGACATCGACGGTATGGACGACGATGCAGGAGAGGCTCTAGAATTCCTGGAGCGCGGGACTACTACCTTGTCACACGATATATACATGGTATATATGCCCAATAAGGACGACAGCCCGGATGATAAAACACCCGGGCAAAAGCCAAAGAGGTGGCGCAGACGCCGCTCAAAGTCCAGCAATGGCAAAAATAGCGACAAGAGCGCAAGAAGGGTTGATATACCCGCAAACTCCGAAAGCAATAATGACCACACGGACCCAGCGATGGAGCAGGACGAGCCAGGTCATGCCAAATCAAGTTCGGAGCAAATAAACGATCACAATGATCCGGAGGGACAAGCTCAGGATGCCGCCCCAGAACAGGAAGACAGTCCGGACGATGATGCATTCGTCATCCCGGACGAACAAGTGGAACGGGACAACCTCCACAGAAAGCTTATGGCCACCGCAAGAAGTCTAGAAAAGCAGAAGCAACGGCTCAGGGCCGCACGGGAAAAGCTAAGTCGCAGATGGAATAGGGTGCTAGACACTGAAGAAAGATATGGCGATGACCGCCATACGAAAAGCTATCCGAAGCGCAAGCTACTGCCAGAATTCGACGACATGGCCGTTCCACCAAAAGAAAATTCGACCAAGAAACCAGACGTACCGCCTCACAACCATAACAGAGCGGCCGCGGACACTGTGCACGATCCACGCGAGCATCCGGATAAAAAGACCGGTGCAGCCAGGTCCATATATGGATCTAGAAGACACACCCCAGCGCAGGACTATGGTCACCCAAACGCTCATAAAAGCCAGATACCAGTTCAGAATCAACCCCGGACACAACAATAGCCGACTACATGCCACAATGCATCCAGATACAGAGGGGTTGCTCACCCCCTGTGCTTCACCGAAGAAGTACTGGACCATGAATTCCCACAAGGCTTTAAACATGTGAACATAGAAGCATACGACAGCACGACAGACCCAGGGGTCTGGATCGAGGATTTTATACTGCATATTCACATGGCTCGTGGGGATGACCTCCACGCCATCAAATACCTTCCCCTCAAGTTGAAGGGACCAGCTCGACACTGGTTGAAAAGCCTCCCCGAAAACTCAACTGGGAGTTGGGAGGAACTCGAAGACGCTTTCAGGGCCAATTTTCAAGGGACTTATGTCCGGCCTCCAGATGCAGATGATCTAAGTCACATAATCCAACAACCCGGAGAGTCCGCCCGCAAGCTTTGGAATAGATTCATCACTAAGAAGAATCAAATTGTCGACTGTCCGGACGCCGAAGCCTTAGCGGCTTTCAAACACAGCATCCGTGACGAATGGCTCGCCCGACACCTCGGCCAAGAAAAGCCAAGGACAATGGCAGCCTTAACAAGCCTTATGACCCGCTTTTGCGCGGGTGAGGATAGCTGGTTGGCCCGTAAAGGCACCAGCGACCCCAGCACATCCGAACTAAGGGATGGCAACGGGAAGCCATGGCGTAATAAGAACAAACGCCAAAACAAGGAAGAGAGCCCGGACAACACGATGGTCAACACCGGATTCAGGGGCTCTCGGCCTGATCAGCAAAAGAAGCCATTCAAAGGCAGTAAAGACGGACCATCCGGTCTGAACAGAGTCCTGGACAGACTATGCCAAATTCATGGCACCCCGGAGAAACCTGCGAACCACACCCATAGAGAGTGCTGGGTTTTCAAGCAGGCCGGCAAATTAAATGCCAAACACAAGGGGAGGGACACACCAAGCGAAGACAAGGATGAACCTCACCGGCCGAACACTGGGGTACAAAAAAAATTCCCGCCAAAGGTTAAAATAGTAAACATGATCGACGCGACTCGCACATCCACGAGAGGGCATAAACACGCGCCCATAGAAGCGCACGATGTAGAGCCCGTCATACCCACGTATCACTACTGGATGTCTCATCCGATCACTTTCAATCACATGGACGGCCGAACTAGTATTCGGCGCGGAGGATCACAGGCCTTGGTGCTTGACCCACTAATCAACGGATACCGTCTCACCCATGTCCTCATGGACGGCGGCAGTGGTCTCAATTTAATATACAAGGATACTATCCGCACAATGGGGATAGACCCATACACAATTAAACAAAGCAACACCACCTTTGAAGGGGTGATACCATGCGTTGCAGCCTGCGCCAGGGGCTCCGTCGTGCTGAAAGTAACATTCGGCTCCCCAGGCAACTCCAGAAGCGAAGAGTTACTCTTCACTATCGCACCTTTCCAAAGCAGCTATCACGCATTGCTCGGAAGAATGGCCTTCGCCCGCTTCAACGCATTGCCACACTATGGCCACCTTACAATTAAGATGCCCGGTCCCCGTGGTGTCATCACCGTTAGCGGAATCATAGAGCGCCCTCCACGCGCAAAGGAATACGCGACGGCCCTGGCGGCCGGACTATAAGCGGCCTCCAGTATTAGAAAACATGATTGGTCATTACGACCACAGACACGGTTAGACGAGTCCGGTTGCCCGGATAAATTCAAACAGGGCACCGTATATGTAATACCATGATGGAAACCAGGGGCTGTCTATATTTAATATAGTCCCACGCTTGGCTCTACCTTATTGGCAGGCCAACAGCTTACACTTTTATTATCAATCGCATACTTACGTTGCACCCTCCTACGAGTTTTTTTCTTTTTATAGACAACGTTCGCGCGATACCCTTCCAGGATACGGCACAACTGAGAGACAAAGGCGCGGACGTGCAGCAGGGCCCCGTGCAACTGGTTTCTTTTTAGATTAAGCCCCTGTGTAAACCTTTTCTACTGCATCTTATTGTTTAACCATCCCATGGGTTCTATACCCACAGAGGATACTGCCATTTTTGGCATTTGGCCACGGCAGACTAAAATGCACGTACCTAGAAATAAAGGGCTTAAAATAGGCTCTTGTCGGCCTATCCTCTTTTACAAAAGACCGAATACCCTCGGGAGTGTTCGGCGTCACGAGTTTGGCCGTATATGCATCAGCTTCGAATCATGTCTTTGGTCAAAATGTTGGGTTTGCCCGGCTCCTAGGTTTGCCGCCTTACGTTCTGCTATCATCCGGCTAAGGCATGCCAAAGGAGAACTACTGCGATTGTGCCCTGGTTATTCCGGATGAGTGCCTCAGTAGAGAAAGCCGAAAACTGACCGTCATGATACAGCGAGAGACTGTTCAACTACTCGAAGACTCACCGGAATCCCTAAAGATTACTCCGCCTTAACGAAGGGCCGTTTCCCGGCCATGTACACACGCGCCCGTATTCGGACGCACGTGGAGGTACCAGGGGCTACATTGTAGCCCCACAATTAGACTCCCATGGCTAAGCGAAAGTGTTACAGCTATATAGTCCGGTTGCCTAGTTCGACGTGCGATCACCTCCTTAACGGACCAAGACGTTGGATCAAGTGTGATTACGCATATTTTTTCGCCAACACCCCCGCATTGTCCGCAAGGGGGCTGAAGCCAACGACTGCTATCTTTCAGACTACTTATACATATAAGAATAGCTGCAAAGGGAGGACAATCATACTTCCAGGCAAAAGTATAAACATAACCTCATAATTAAACTAAACATTGTTTTCTACAATGATTCGACTTATCACTCGAATAAAACACTCTTCGCGCACTGCGCCTCTATCAGGCGGGCACCTTCTGTGAATTGCGCCGAGTAGTGCTCGGCCGGATGTTGGCCTCCCGCCGGATCCTGGCTCGCTATTACAGTGGCCTCCATATCCGTCCAGTAGGCTTTAACGCGGGCTAGAGCCATCCGCGCACCTTCTATGCACGCCGACCTTCTCAGGGCGTCAATCCGAGACACCTCTCCAAGGAATTGTTGCACTAAACCAAAGTAGTTGTCCGGCTTAGGCCCCTTCGGCCAAAGATGGTCTATTACAGACCGCATTGCAAGTCCGGACAGCCTATGGAGCTCCGCCATAGCAGCCACCTTCTCATTCAGTGGCAGCGGGCGAGTGGGAGCATTAAACTGCGACCAGAAAAGCTTCTCCACTTCTTCATCGCCTTGTCCCTCGAAGAACTTGACAGTGTCAGCTGTACTATTCGCCAAGTCCGCATATGCGTCCGCAGGACTCATGGGACCCGCCAGGGGAGCATACTTATGATCCAAGAACTTTGTCCGCAGTAAGTACGAGCCCCCAACCACGATTTTGTTAGCTTGTTGGAGCTCCTCCCGCATACTCCGGATCTCGGTCCGCATCTCCTTGGTGGCATTACGTGCCTTGTCCAGCTCGGCCGAACTAGCCTTATTCTCCTTTTCAAGGAGCGTGTATCATTCGGCAGCATTTTTTAACTCTTCAGCCATTTCGGCTATCTTTCCCTTGCTTCGGCGACGAGCAGCCTATTCGGCTTTCAACTCTTCGGCCGCCTTTAGGGTAGCCACATTGCTCACCCGAGCTTGTTCCTTGGCTTGACAAGTTCCGCCCTCAAGGCCTCCATGGCAGCAGCACCATCTGCAGTGCACACATATTGCATTATGCCTCTTTGGAATTTTCCTATACATTATAATAAAAACCAAGCACATACCCTGGGACTCCTCCAGCCGTTTATTTACCAGCGTGATATCGGCATCGATGGATCCGATTTTCCTCCTTAGCTCGGCAACTTCAACAGACTGGTCGGCTGCCGGACCCTTGTATACCTGCGCACATGCACGGTGCAGCCATTAGTATATGATCCCCCGTTTGCCGCCTACGGTGGGCAACCAGAGTCTCAGGGGCTACTATCTACAGGGAGCACACCTAGTGTGTGCTTCATAACCAAAAAGTTGTGCATTTTTTACTACATACCTCAAAGCCTTTGAGCAGGCTTGTAAATGCCTCATTCAAGCCGCTGGTAGCGGATGAAATCTTCGTGAACACCATGCTCATTAAAGAGCGGTGCTCCCCCGAGAGCACGGCTCGCTCCAGACGGCCCGTCAGTACGTCCGGCCGGACACTAAACTACGCCAGACCCTTCTCATCGCCCCCCGTGGGAGCCAAACGCTCCGGGCTCAGGGCGGCTGACGTATTAGCCTCTGGCTTCGGTATATCCGGACTCCTCCATGACGACACCTCCGTGTCGCCCGCCTCATGAGGCAGAGAGTTGGGTGGGGTTTCACTCTCCATAATCTCCGGGCGAAGGTCCCCGGAAGACGAACTCTGTTGAGAACAGCTGCTCGCCGGACTACAAAAAATGAAGCCCTGGTTATGGATCTCGGAGTAACATCTCACCTTCGAATTAATGAATGACTTACGGCTCGTTGGAGGGCTGGCCCGTTGGTGGGCATGACGTGGTGAGGGCGCCCGTCGCGGCAGTGGCCCTTGGTGATGTTTTCTTCCCTTGCTTGGGCGTCTCCGCCTCCAAATCTTCGGAGGCGGCCCTCTTCTTCCCGCGTGGGGAGGAGGCTTTGACCTTCCCTTCCCGACTATCCTCCATAGGAGGGTTAGCGATTTTCCCGGTCTGGATGCGTAGCGCGTGAAGTTCGGCTTCACTACCCTTTCCTTCGTTCTTCTATGAAGGGATTTTGCTGAGCGCCCAATCCAACATCTTTGCAATGGTAGGACCAGGCAAGCCTTTAGGAAGTGGTGCCGGACACCTGATTCTCTTCGCCTTGTCAAGCCATTCTTGGCCGCGAAGGGAGTGTTAGAATAATAATCATGATAAATATAAATGAAGTGTCCGGCTTTAAGGTTACTTACTTGGGCATCTAGGCGATTGCAGCTTAGGCCCGCATCCTCAGCGGTGTCTGGACACTTCACTTGTGGTCTGAAGAATAATTTACACATTCCTTCGAGCTTCAGGCCGAAGAAGTGCTTAATAGTCTGCGGACCCTCCGGATTAAACTCCCACATCCGAAGAGGTCGACGTTTGCACGGCAACATCCGTCGGACTATCATCACCTGCATTATGCTGACAAGATTTATGTCCCTCTCAATAAGTTCCCGGATACGATTCTGCAGTTCTGGCACATCGCCAGCAGGCCCATAATTCCATCCTTCGTCGGTCCAAGACGCTAACTGTGACGGAGGGCCCAAGCGGAACTCGGGGGAAGCTACCCACTTTGTGCCTCTGGGAGCAGTGACATAGAACCATCTCCGTTGCCATATGTCGGATACTTCCGGAAAAGAACCCTCTGGCCATGGGGCATCGGCGTCCTTGCTTATTATGGCTCCTCCGCACTCTGCATGTCGCCCCTCGATCATCTTCGGCTTCATGTTGAAGGTCTTTAGCCATAAGCCGAAGTGTGGGTTGGCGTGGAGAAAAGCCTCGCACACGATAATGAAAGATGAGATATGGAGGATGGCGTCTAGAGCTAGATCATGGAAATCCAAGCCATAGTAGAACATAAGCCCCCTCACAAAGGGGTCGAGGGTGAGGCCTAGGCCTTGGAGGAAGTGAGGAGTAAACACGACGCTCTCATTGGGCTCCGGCATGGGGATGACTTGCCCCGGAGCAGGAAGCCTGTGTTGTATATTAGCAGTCAGGTATCCGACCTCCCTAAGCTTCGCAATATCCTCCTCCTGAATCAAGGAGGCCACCCACCGGCCAGATGCGTCGGATCCGGACATACTGGAGGATCTGGGAGGTTGGAGCTTAGGTTTTGGGCGATGGAGCTTGATGTGCGAGAAGGAGCAGGAGAGGTGGAAACAAGGCGTAGGCCTTGACCCCTTTATAAAAGGGATGAATACCAAGAGTCCTCAGCGTGACCGCTTGAGACTTATCTAAAAAACACGGAATTATACCAACAGTCGCCGTGGGGTCGCATATGCCCATATTGATGAAAGATCCCGTATTAAGAGGGGCGCGATCTCTGCTTTGGCAGGACGTGCCGATAAAACCGCCTCGCAATGCGAGTCGAGATGGAGCAGGAAACGCTGGTTCGTGTTGGACCAGGTCACGATGCAAGGGCACGACGTACGAAGATTGCTAGCAGAACGGATTTATGCTAAGGGTGTGTGAAGATCATCTTGCAGACCCAGACACAGCCTACGTGTTCGATAATCACCTTGGAGTATTCGGAGGAGGAACCCGCCTTGCAATGTCGAAGACAAGACTGTGCGCCGGACTCATTGTCATTGAAGCCTGGTTCAGGGGCTACTGAGGGAGTCCTAGATAAGGGGGTATCCGGACAGCCGGACTGTATTCATCGTCCGGACTATAGAAGCGTCAAGATACAAGACTCAAGACTTCGGCTCGTGTCCGGATGGGACTCTCCTTTGCATGGAAGACAAGCTTAGCAATCTGGATGTTATGTTTCCTTCCTTGTAACCGACTCCATGTAAACCCTAGCTCTCCGGTGTCTATATAAACCGGAGAGCATGGTCCTTAGAAGGCCGATCACAATTACAATCATACCATCATAGGCTAGCTCTTAGGGTTTAGCCTCTACGATCTCGTGGTAGATCTACTCTTGTATTCCACATATCTTCAATATTAATCAAGCAGGAAGTAGGGTTTTACCTCCATCGAGAGGGCCCGAACCTGGGTAAACATTGTGTCCCTTGCTTCATGTTACCATCAGCCTAAGACGCACAGATCGGGACCCCCTACCCGAGATCCGCCGGTTTTGACACTGACAACCACCAACAAAGGGCCGCTAGTGCCAAAGGCAGTGATGTGCCCCTCTTATTGGATCCAAAGAAGATCCTGGACTTCATTGATTTATGGCACAAAGATCCCAACACACCTCTGCCTGATTTGAATCCCTCACCTGGAGAAAGTGATATGTTGACTGCCTTTATCACTAAAGAAAAATGGAAATTTGATAAGCCTAGGCAAGTGAAGAAATCTCAGTACAAGCAGGAACGATTTCTGAAGAAGAATGTTGTCAACATGTCTACTTAAGAACTTGTAACACTTCAGACTGAGATCAAAGCTCGGAGTGATGAATTTGACACATACCGTGCAGATTGGCTAGGTGCCAAATTCAGATCCGTCAGATTGACAAAAGGCTTCAAGACCAATGTTGCTGCTGAATCGCAACAAGAAACTCCTCAGGGTGAAGCATCTGCTCAGCCCACTGAAGAAAATGTCAGCACTGCTGATGAAAATCAGCCTGCTGAAGATACCGAGAGTGCCAGGGTTGCTGAAGAAATTCCAGCTCCTGATGAAACTGCCAGGGCAACCATCAATGTTGCGCCTGATGAACAACCTAGGCCAGCTGAAGAATTTGTTATTGTGCCTGAAGAAACTGAACCTGTCAGGGCAACTGCATCAGTTGTGCCTGAAGAAATTGTGCCTCTTTCATCAGCTCCTCCTACAAAGTCATCACGGATGAAAAGCATCAACCTTCATTCTGCATCAGAAGCGAAGAAGACTAAGGCTGCGGAGAGGGCAGTAGTGACGAAAAGGAAAGCATCTGCAACCTCAGAGTCTTCAGCTCCCAAGAAAGTGAAGACTTTGACAAGTTCATTTGCCAACCCGATTGGTGATGTTCCTCTCTCAAGCATGCTATCAAAGGAGATTATTCCCTTTGGTGAGGAATATGTCATCCCAGATGATAGTGATGAAGAGAATCCTTATGCTACTATGTCACAGCAGTTGGATGAAGAAATTGAAGTGGATGTGATCCCTTCACCCATGTTGGTATCATCGCTCGTGCCTCAGTTCATAGCTGAAGAGGCAGGCATTGAAGAAATTGATGCTGAACATGAGGATGTGGACATTGGGTCTACGACTCCAGTACTGAACGATGATTATTGGGAAAGACATTATCCCAATTCTCCTCTAACCACACCTCTACAGAAAATTCCTCAGTCCCTTGTGCAAACCGAAGAAATGCATGCGGGCTCTGAAGGACGCCAAGCTTCTCTTCACTCTATTCCTGAAGAAGCTCCAGCTACTAATGCTGAAGAAATGGAGGTCAAGACTGCTGATGAAACTGCTATTGAAATTCCTCAGTCTGTGGCTCCAGAAATTGTGCATCAAGAGGCTGTGAAGATTTCAGCTATAAATCTTCAGCCCAAACAACAGAATCATCATTCCAAGAAGCTGAAATTCAAAGCTGCTGATTTCTTTACTGAGCATCGTTTCTTCATGGATTTCAATCCTTATGACTCTGCAAGACTTCACCGCAAGCACTTCTGGACAGCAAGTCAAATGAACTACTACTCAATAGTCCTATTTGACAAGGACAAGGTATTTGACCACAAGCATATTCCTCATGTGTACATGGAACCACTGCCTTGCTTTCAACCTGTCCTCAGTGTTCTTCATGACGCTGGCGTGCTGAACTTCTGCTCTGAAATCTGTGACTCGAATGAAGAACTAATTCTTCAATTCTATGCTACTTTGCACCTCACTGGAAATGTGCAAGATGTGAATTCATGGGTGCTCGACTGAATGACTAAAAATACTCACTACAAAGCTCTGGCCTCTGAATTGCTTCACGCCGTCCCAGTCAGTCCTCCCACTGAAGGTGCACTGAAACTCTATGAGGAACCTGAACTATCAAATCATTTGATGCAAGTATTGATGAAGCCTTTGAAGGCTGGCCAAGCTCCAAGGACCACATTCCTCGTGAAGGAATTATTGTATCTGCCAAGGATAGTATTTCACATATTAACCAAAACCCTTAGTCCAATCAAGGGCCACAACTCAGATAAAGAAGAAGTTGTTGGCATCATGAAGAATTTGCTCTTTAATATCATGCATGGTATTCCTATCAACTACCATGATTTCTTCATGAGGACTTTGGCCAATGCTGCTCCGTCACCTTTTTGAGTTGAAGCCTTACGCTCTCTGGATCATGAAATTCATCAGATCAAGGTCTTCAATTCATTACAAGGCTAACTTTAAAAATCATCTCAGCTATTTGCCCCCAATTGAAGTCCTCAAATGGATTATTTCCTCGGCTAATGAGAAGGGCAAAACAGCTATCATTGATGAAGGCACTCGTCCTTTGGATGGTCAATTTCACAAAGCTGCTTCATATTCAACCAATGATGACTCTGCAACACAAGATTCTACTGCCAAAGCTTCAAAGCAAAATCCTCAAGCCACTGATCTGCATGTTATGACTGATCATGAGCTTCTCCTCAGTCTTCACCAGAAAGTTGATAGAAATCACAAGTGGGTCAAGCATCAGTTTGGTGCTATTCTTCAGAACATGACCGTTACTCGGAACACTCTGAAGAAGAATCACCATTATTTGCATCAAGTCTTCGACCACACCTGGGCTATTCTTTCACATCTATACACTGCTGAAGAACTCAAGGAAATGGACTTCCAGAAGACTTTGACTGGTCTCAGCCACCTTCGAAGAAATTCAAGAAGGTCAAAGTTCCTCAGTTGGTCGCCAGTTCATATTCTTCATCGCGCGAGACAGATGGAGCTGAAGATTTGGACGACACTACGGCAGGCCCTACACTAATGGACGACCCCAACAACGCTGACGCTCCTCCATCAACATCATGATGATATTCTTTAGGGGCGTTAGTTCTCATTTTAGTCCCTTTTGGTC
Source organism: Triticum aestivum (assembly GCF_018294505.1). Classification (NCBI taxonomy): domain Eukaryota; kingdom Viridiplantae; phylum Streptophyta; class Magnoliopsida; order Poales; family Poaceae; genus Triticum; species Triticum aestivum. The sequence goes on along the minus strand of NC_057798.1, from coordinate 16,038,140 downwards.
ATTTGATGACAAAGGGGGAGAAATTTGAGTTAGTCTTCAAGCAGGTCTATTATACGGGCGTTTTTTGTTAAGTTACAACTCTTGCTCTTCTGAAGTGTTTGCTCTGCCGAGTTGTAAACTTAAGTCCTATGGTGCTCGGATACTTTTGACTGCTTTCTGCATGCTTATTTCCTCAAGTACTTTAATGCGCGCATGCTGAATTTCGTCGAACACCATATTGCATCATGCATTTCAAATTCTTCATATCAAATGTCAAATGCGTGTATGAATTACAAGATATAGGGAGATCTCCATGATATTACTCTACAATGTCCATTTGCTATCCAAAGCAAATTCCTCAAATATGCACATCTTCTGGGGGAGTTCTTCTATATCTTGCAATCAAATTCCTCAATGTTAGCTTTTACACTTCATATGTTTATCCCCGTTGAAAACTTAACCTATTTGTCATCAATCACCAAAAAGGGGGGATTGTAAGTGCATCTAGTTCCCCTTAGTGATTTTGGTGAATTGAAGACTTATAGGTTAATGGACTAATGTGTTTGTGAGTGTACACATGCTCTATAAGTCGATGAGGAGTTTGATATTTACGATGAAATCGACCCCTAAAAATATATGTCTTCAGCTGAAGACTTTTGTTCTCTTGAAGACTTTGAAAGTGAAGAAATTGGTGTGACCTTGAAGACTTGGATATTCATGCGAGGACTATGAAGCATGAAAACTTTTGTTTTTGTAGTTTCATTTTCTCTTTCTTGAGTCATAAGAAACACCGTACCGTTAAAGGGGTTCGAGGTAATACTAAGGAAACACTTTCCAACTGATGCTCAACTCAAAATCCTACACCTACCCAATCCTTTTGAGTGAAGCCATTGGAAATCTCATGCAGTTCAGTCAAGTTCTTCAATGACAGAGACAATGATCTTCTGGTCTCTGAGGATTTTGTTCTGACTGAGGAGTTAGGAATTCTCCAGTGCGGATTGCCTACACAGTGAGGAACATGATAGCCCTGAGGAATTTGATTCTCAAATATCTGACCGTTGCGCCAGCTGTCCCAAAATATCTACCCACCTAACGGTCATTATCATTAAAGGACATTTATGTATTATCATGTCGGGCTGCTCCCTAGGCTATAAATAGCTGCCCCCTACAACCACTAGCTGGTTGGCTGCTCAAAGAGAAACCGACACTTGTCATTGAGAGCATCCCATCTTCCGAGGACTTTGAGCAAAAATCATCAAGTGCGGAAAACCCAAAACCCAAACACCTACAACCCAAAGTCATTGAGCATCACTGAAGAGATTGTTCCTGTGTGGAAGCGACGCTTGTTAGCTTTGAGGATTGTGCATCCTCCAGACGGTTAGGCGTCATGGTCTGAGCATCCAATAGGAATATAGATCGCTGAGTGATCAAGTCTGTGAAGGTTTGGAAGTCACTTGAAGACTTGCCACGAGTGATTGGGCGAGGTCTGTGTGACTTTAGCTCAAGGAGAATACGGTGAGGACTGTGTGTCCGGGACTGTGTGTCCTCCAGTTTAAATACCCAGCCACTCCAACCAGATGTACAACTGTCACAACAGTTGGAACTGGTCTACCATATCGTCTTCCCCAAGCTACTGGTTCTATTTCCTCAACTCTTTCATTTCATCATTCATGTGTTGATGAACCTGATCATTACTGATCATTTCCACATTGACTTCAGCCTGCTTATCCTGTGTTTCATGCTACCTATATTATGTGCTTGTCTTTCGTTTCATCATGATGACTACGCATTTGCTCTGTTATGCTTATACTTGAGTACTTATTCCGCTGCTAGTGTGTCGTTGCTTAGGAATTTCTTCACCTAGAAATTTCTTATGATGAATTTGTAAAAGTCGCCTATTCACCCCCCCCCCCCTCTAGTCGCGCACTTTCAGCATTGCACCATTACCATCGGCGATGTCCATGCCGATTACATGGACATGGTGTGGGAGGAGAATCCGGGGGGCGTAGGTCGCCTACACGAAGAGCGACGAGGTGGCGGACCCAGTGTTCGGCAAGACCGACGACGAGGACGACATTGCCCGCTCAGCCGAGGCTAGGCCCCTGTAGGTAGACCACGAAACCAGCAACGTCTACGAGCGCCGCCGGTAGCGAGGAAGAGTAATGGATGATAGGTCGCTGTCGCTCGGGTCCCAATAAGGCCACCGCTTCTCCCCTCCTGTCGATGCTAAGCTTGGTGGGTTGAGCATCGTCGGCCTATTAGTCGCTTGGCGGCAAGTGGAGGCGGACAGCTTCAGTTACCGGGGCTCTGGAGGCGGAGGTTACGGACTAGAGAAGGCGAAGCTTCATTTTATGGGCTCATGGCCGGAGATAGGGAATGGGCGCAGGCGATCACACCTTCATGCGAGGACTATGAAGCATGAAGACTTTTGTTTTCGTAGTTTCATTTTCTCTTTCTTGAGTCATAAGAAACACCGTACTGTTAAAGGGGGTCGAGGTAATACTAAGGAAACACTTTCCAACTAATGCTCAACTCAAAATCCTACACCTACCCAATCCTTTCGAGTGAAGCCATTGGAAATCTCATGCAGTTCAGTCAAGTTCTTCAATGACAGAGACAATGATCTTCTGGTCCCTGAGGAATTTGTTCTGACTGAGGAGTTAGGAATTTGCCAGTGCGGATTTCCTACACAGTGAGGAACATGATAGCCCTGAGGAATTTGATTCTCAAATATTCGACCGTTGCTGTGCTACGCGCCAGCTGTCCCAAAATATCTACCCACCTAACGGTCATATCATTGAAAGACATTTATGTCTTATCATGTCGGGCTGCTCCCTAGGCCATAAATAGCTGCCCCCTACAACCACTAGCTGGTTGGCTGCTCCAAGAGAAACCGACACTTGTCATTGAAAGCATCCCATCTTCCGAGGACTTTGAGCAAAAATCATCAAGTGCAGAAAACCCAAAACCCAAACACCTACAACCCAAAGTGATTGAGCATCACTAAAGAGATTGTTCCTGTGTGGAACTGATGCTTTTTACCTTTGAGGATTGTGCATCCTCCAGACGGTTAGGCATCATAGTCTGAGCATCCAAGAGGAATTGTGGATCGTCGAGTGACCAAGTCTGTGAAGGTTTGGAAGTCACCTGAAGACTTACCACGAGTAATTGGGCGAGGTCTGTGTGACTTTAGCTCAAGAAGAATACGGTGAGGACTGTGTGTTCGGGACTGTGTGTCCTCAGGTTTAAATGCCCAGCCACTCCAACCAGACGTACAACTGTCACAATAGTTGGAACTGGTCTACCAAATTCCTTAGTGACGAATTTGTAAAAGTCGCCTATTCACCCCCCCCTCTAGTCGATATAACACACTTTCAGCATTGCACCATGACCATCGGCGAGGTTCGTGCCCATTACATGGACATGGTGCGGGAGGAGCATCCGAGGGGCGTAGGTCGCCTACATGAAGAGCGACGAGGCAGTGGACCCAGTATTCGGCGAGACCGACAACGAGGACGACATTGTCGACTCAGCTGAGGCCACGCCCATGTAGGTAGACCACGAAACCAGAAACGTCTGCGAGCGTCGCCGGTAGCGAGGAAGAGTAATGGATGATAGGTCGCTGTCGCTCGGGTCCCAATAAGGTCACCGCTCCTCCCCTCCCGTCGACGCTAAGCTTGGTGGATTGAGCATCGTCGGCCTATTAGTCGCTTGGTGGCAAGTGGAGGCGGGCAGCTTCAGTTACCGGGGCTCTGGAGGCAGAGGTTACGGACCGGAGAAGGGGAAGCTTCATTTTATGGGCTCATGGCCGGAGATAGGGAACGGGCGCAGGCGATCTTTTAGTTTAGGTACTAAAGTCAGACAACACCGCTTTTAGTTGAACTATGTCCAAAATGTAATGAATTTCGTCATGTTTATATGAAATCTACTAATGAAAATCCGCCGTGTTTGCTGAACTTCGTCCAGTTTATATAAAATGTGGTCGTGTTTGCACAAATTTCGTCCAGTTGTTCGGATAGTATTTGAAATGTATGTAGTCAGCGTTGGACGGCGGCCTCCCACATCCGTGTCCGCGGTCGGATGCGGGGGAAATTCGCGGGTTGTTATAAGAGTTTGGCTAGGTGATAATTAAAGGGGGGAAACGTGATTTTTTAGAGCATCTCCAGCCGCGCCCCCAACAGCCCCCCCCCCCCAGGCCACTTTTTCGGCGTCGGCGCCAAAAAAACGGCCCAATCGCGCCCCCAGGACGACGAAAAGCGCTGGTTCGGCCCTTTTTTCCGCCGGGCGGCCGCAGGCTGAACCCGGCGCACTGGGGGCGCTTGGGGGCTCCGGCGCAAGGGAAAAGCACGGCTGGCCCACGCCGTCAGGTGGAAAGTCAAGATTTTCTTCCCCGACTCGCCTCCACCCCCCGCGCTCTCGGCCGCCACTAGGTATATCCCGGCGCCACCCCGCCGCCATTCACCGGTACATAGCCATTCCCCGTCGGAAAAATAGCAGAGGTTCGCCGTGGCAGCCCCTCCGACACCAGTTGGGCGTTTCTGGGCGCCGTTTCCGGCCGCGGAGGGGCAGTTTAGCGGCGGGTGCACGCCCACCGCGCGCAAGGTGTTCGGCGATTTGCCTGCCTCGGTGATGGACTCGGATGACGAGGAAGTGCTCGCCGCGCTGCTGGAGGAGGAAGCCGAGGCCGACGTCCAGGAAGAAGAGCATCTCATGGTGCTCACCGCCCTCGCCCAGCTGCTGGCGAGCAATGAAAAGCCGCGGCGAGGTGGCTCGGCGCCGGGGCATGTGAAAGCGAAGAACCGGCATCGTCTCAAAGGCTACTGCATGCTCTACGCCGACTACTTCGCCGATGCTCCACTTCACGGCAACAGAACATTTCGGCAATGTTATCGGATGAGCAGGAAACTTTTCCTCGGGATTGTGAATTCCATCCGGGAGTTCGACAACTACTTCAAATGCAAGATGGATTGCACCGACAAACTTGGATTCACCTCGATCCAGAAATGCACGACAGCGATGAGGATGCTTGCATACGGAGCTCCCGGTGACCCACAGGACGACTATGGGCGCATGGCCGAGTCCACCAGCATAGAGTGTTTCTACAAGTTCTGTCGGGCAGTGGTGGCAGTGTTTGGACCGCAATACTTGAGAACACCCAATGCGGAAGACACTGCTCGGATCCTAGCACAGAATGCAGCAAGAGGATTTCCTAGGATACTTGGAAGCATCGACTGCATGCATTAGAACTGGAAGAATTGCCCATTTGCTTGGCAGGGGATGTACAAAGGCGCCAAAGGCGGTTGCAGTGTGGTACTTGAGGCGGTGGCCACACAGGACCTTTGGATTTGGCACTCCTTCTTTGGTAAGCCAGGAACTCACAATGACATCAATGTGCTGCAGTGCTCTCCTGTCTTTGCCAAGCTTATTGAAGGTCATTCTCCTCCGGTGAACTTCGAGATCAATGGGCGGCACTACAACAAGGGGTACTATCTAGCTGATGGCATCTATCCAAGATGGTCGACATTTGTGAAGACCATCAAAAACCCTGTGCCTGGAGGCAAGAACGCCTGGTTTGCGAAGATTCAGGAGGCTTGTAGGAAGGATGTCGAGCGGGCATTTGGTGTGCTCCAATCTCGATTTGCTATTGTCCGGTACCCCGCTCAGACCTGGTCCAAACATCAAATGTGGGAGATCATGACCTGTTGTGTCATCTTGCACAACATGATCATTGAGAGAGAGCAGGAAGAGCCAGTGTTTGACACTGAACCATACCACAGGCAGGGTCCTCTTGCCCAAGTTGATCACCAGCTACCGGCAACCTGGACTGCCTACCTCGGTATGCATCAGGAGATCCGAGACCCACAGGTGCATCATCAATTGCAGCAAGATCTGATAGAGCACTTATGGAGGCTCAAGGGCGACACCGGGCACGACGTGTCATGAAATTTGATTTTTTTTATTTGTTGAACTATATATTTTGTATTGAACTATTTGTTGTTGTACTATTTTGGTGAAGTATTTGAATTTTCTGTGATGAAATATTTGAAAAAAAAATATGTTCATAATTGAACGTCGAGCCACGGCGAACCATGCCAAATGTGGACCTATTCTCGCCCATATGGGCCTTTCTTGCCGAAATGGGGGTTCAAAAGTGGACCAAAATCGGCGGCTAGGGGCGAGCTGGGGCGAAGACTGGGCGCAAAACCGGCTCCAGCGCCCAACTAGTCACCGGCTCGCCCAAAAGGGCGATTTTTATGCGCCCTAGTGGGCCGAACGGCTGGAGATGCTCTTATACTTCTCTAACCGTCTCTAGGGGATCTGCTAAAATTGCTTTTAGAAGAGAGGTGGGCCACCCAGCGAAAGGATTCGTGTAAAAGGAAAAAAAGAACCCCTAAAAGAAAACTGGAGTGGTAGTGGCCAGCGGGGGAGAGGCGGAGAGAGAGATGCCGGAGCTGCCGGAGGTGGAGGCGGCGCGGCTGGCGCTGGAGGAGCACTGCGTCGGGAAGCGGATCGTGCGGTGCTCCGCCGCGGAGGACACCAAGGTCATCGACGGCGTCGCCCCGTCGCGGCTGGAGGCGGCGCTGGTCGGGAGGACCATCGCCGCCGCGCGCCGCAAGGGCAAGAACCTATGGCTCCTGCTGGATTCGCCGCCGTCCCCCTCCTTCCAGTTCGGTCCGTCTCCGTCTCCGATCCACACCCCCACCACATTGATTCAATCCGCTCCCATTCCGTTTCTCTCTCCTCCCTTTCTGCAATGAATTTTTTTTTTACTTTTATTTTTCAAGAACGGCATTGTCCTTTTAGACTGGGCATTTTGTTTGCCCTGCCATGTTTCGTTCTTGTATGATTGTGACCAAGCATTTCGTTAGGGTTTTCTACACATCTAGGGTTATATGGTTTCAGATTCATGAACAGTAGTGGGGGCATGTATCATGTATGTACTTTTTGTTCTGGAGAGGCCTCTACTGCAGTCTTTTTCTAAAGTTCCAGTTATACATAAAGCGCCTAAATGTTAATCTTTGTCACAGGAATGGCTGGGGCTATTTATATCAAGGGTGTGGAGCTGCGCAAATATAAAAGGTTCCATCTTTTTATTTATTTTTAGTTGGCGCTTGTTTTAGCCTTACCTACTGTTAAAAGCTGCTACCATCTCTCAAAAAGGAGAGACAGCTATATGGTTTAGAAATATCATGGTTTTTTGCCATTCTAGTATATTGACCGTGTACTTAGCTAGGTCTTTTTTCCATGCACTGCTACATTATCAGGTATATTCAGTTAGCATTGTAATGTTCGATGCCATTACCACCTGATGCTCTGCGTACTGTGATATGTTATACCATTAGTGCACACCAGAAAATCTGGACACCACCAGCAGAACCTTATGCTATAGTATGAATGTATGATTGACGAATGCTCGCGTCTGTTATAGAAATTCTGATAGTTTGTTAGATGTTCTAACACTGACGGTAAAAGGTGTTACCTCCAATTTCAGACATTTGAGGACTTTGTAAGATTGCTTTTAAAATAATTGCATAGTGCATTGTTTGGGTTGGTTAAACCAGATGCTGATTCCATCGTGTTAAAGAAAAAAAAAACTATGCTAAACAATAAGCGTGATGATTTGGGGTCCTCTGTGTTGACATAGGTACAGCAAAGCCGTTTAGAATTTGAAGGTGTGATCAGGCATTCTGGACTAGACTTCTACTCTTTGCATAAATATTTGCCGTGTCTTTAGCTCATCATTCTAGTGTTGCTAAAACTTGACCCAGTGGCTTCAGTGAACTGAAATAATTTTGATCCTTCATTCTTGTGGCATTTAATTTAGGTCTGCAGTGAGCCCAACTGAGGAATGGCCTTCAACTTATTACTTTTTCGAATATCTTTGCTATGTTTCATCTTGCTCTTCTCAACTTATTACAGTTGGATGATGGCTTGGAGTTCTCCTTCACTGATAAGAGGCGTTTTGCAAAAATACGATTGCTTGACAACGTAATATTCTTGTGATTCCTTGAAAACAAAATTTGTTCTCTCAATATGTGGTAATATTTTGTAATTTGTTTTTGTTATTCTGTCTCTGCTTAATAGCCAGAAGCTGTTCCTCCAATTTCTGAACTTGGACCAGATGCCCTATGCGAACCAATGCAGCTTGATGATTTTGTACAATCTTTTGGTAGAAAGAATGCGCCAATAAAATCCCTTTTGCTTGATCAGGTATAATCTTAAGCTCCATACTCTGCTCAAACTGCTTGTCTGAATCAGAAGGAGTTATCCATATTATATTCAGATATATATAAATTCAAAACTTGATTGTGAGCTTATAACGAAGTGTTGTCAAACAACTAAAGAAATTTCTTGGCTTCATTTCCAAATATTTCTAAACCTCAAGCACTGGTTAACATTTTTTACCAGTTAATTTATAGACTGTGGTTTAAGATGATCATGTAGTTGCCTCAGTAGCACACAGCCACACACAACCGTCCCTTTCATTCTTATTGTCAAGATAATGTTTAGCACAAAAACCTTTTAATTATGCCAATTCTTAAACCCCCTTTTGTTGAATCATCTTTGCAGAGCTTTATTTCAGGAATCGGCAACTGGATGGCAGATGAGGTGCTTTATCAGGTCTGTTTCCCTGACATTGCTATTACTAGATAAAATTATAAGAGGCATTAGTCTTTTTAGTTTTTCTATCCTCTGTATTAATGCCTACTGCACAGAATGTATCATAGTTCTACTCTAATGAGGTGGTTTGTTATAAAGATCAATCATATTTGTCTAATGATAGGTATAATGTGTCTCTTGGGCAAAATAGCCATATGTCACATGGACTCTCTACTCCGTAAAGAAAGGCTAATTTGTATTAGTGATCATCAAGAAGTACTATAGAAAATTGACCCAAACTTGAGCATGCCCTCTAGCAACATAGCAAGGGACAAGGTCAAGCCTTGTTATCCCCTTCGCCTTAACACTGATTCCAATTGCTATCTTCGTCCACCTATCCCGTGCACCTGTGCTCATAAGTTTGGGCATCTGCAGTTTTGCAAAACTGACGTGCTATTACTGTGGTACCATTTTTGTGTAAATCTTGAAGTTTCACCTTTTGCTTGATCTGGGTATAGGCAAGGATCCATCCTATGCAAACTTCATCGAAGATATCCAAGGAGAAGTGCAAGGCACTCCATCGGTGCATCAAAGAGGTTAGTCCGTGAACTGCGGTTGGCCTGCGGTGTTGACCTTTGACCTTTTCTGGAAATGGATTTCAGCTGCAAAATAGTGAAAGACATTTTTTTTCACCCAAAACTGTAGGAAGCTCTTCCCACAGTAATTTTTATAAATTTTCCCAAAAAATAAGGTTATACAAAATAGTAAAATTTGGATGTTTGTTTCTTGTCCTGTAAAGCAGTTAGCATGCAAGAGTAACCTTTTTATGTACTATATACACTAATCACATACTGACATCAAACAAATTTCAGAAAATTCGAGTGACTTGGTAATATTTTCTGCCACTTACTTTGTTATGCTTGTGCATGTGCTTGCACAGAGGCTTGGGTTGAATTAAAACTGTAGGAGTCTGCTTTATTTGCCTGTACAATACTTGATCCCCGTGAAAGAAAACTAGTGACATTTCTAGCATGGCTTGCAGTTATCTTTACCTCTCCTTGTGCATGATATTATGGTGACAATTTTGTACATGGTAATCACATTATTTGCCTGACTTTGGCAATTCTCAATAGGTGATTGAAAAGTCTGTCGAAGTTGGTGCTGATAGCAACGAATTTCCAGAGAACTGGATATTCCATTCTAGGGAGAAGAAGCCCGGCAAGGCCTTTGTGGATGGTCCGATAATTTACTCTTCCTCTTCTCTATTCTTTTCTGGTGCATACAGCACGTCCTAGTTGTCTATCAGTATTGAGTGTTGCATTTGCTGCATGCAGGGAAGAAAATCGACTTTGTTACAGTAGGCGGCAGGGTAAGCTTCAGACTGAGCTCACTGTACTATGGCTTTCATTTTGCGTGCTATGTTTTTTTCAGACTTGCTGTGTTCTTTTCTGACTCATGGTGTTGTTTGTTCAGACGTCGGCGTACGTTCCAGAGCTGCAGATGCTGGATGGGGCTGATGCTGCGGCAGCAAACAGGTCAAAGAAAGGCAGAGACAATGCAGAGGAAAATGTGGGCAAAACATCCAAGAAAGGCCAGAAGGCTGCTCCGAAGGAAGGGGGGAAGGCGGCACAGAAGATGGCTGTCGATGAAGAGGAAGAAGATGATGAACCAGCAAAGCGAAGAGCCAAGGGGGCGAAGGCCCGACCGAAGAAAGTGGGTAATACTCGTGCTGATGATCACGAGGAGGGCGGAGACGAAGATGAAGAGTCGAATCCCGCCAATAGGGGGAGGAGGCGACCAGCAAAGGGCCCATCAAAGAAAGAAGGCCGTTCTTCAGACGTTGACGATGAAGGCTCGCCAGACAAGGAAGAGACTGTGGTTGCGGCAAAGAGGCCGCAGAGGAAGAAGCGGTGAGCCGATCTAGGGAGGGATTTCCACCTTGTCTGGCCCTTTGCTTTGCAGTGTAGAAACTGGTGCTAGTAGACGGCCCATGTGCGTGGTAGCTGTTTAGCTGGGAGTTGTAACTGAACAAGATTTGGTCTGAAATAGAACCCGAAAACTCTCTTCGTCTTCGTCTCCATCTCCGATTTTTACCTCTCAACATAAATGAACAAACCAAAGCCTGGGTTCGCTTGGTCTTTCTTAAATAAAATTACAGGTGTACCTTAAAAAAAAACTCGCTCGCTTAAGAAAAAAAAGGGCCCTGGTTCGCCTGGTTTTTTGTTTCCCTGGTTCACTCAGTTTGCCCGGGTTTTTTTCTATTAAAAACCTTGGTTTGGTCGGGTCCTAATTGAGCATTCGCTGTGGACCGTTTACCAGAGACCACGTTGACTGTTTATTTCTTTTTCAGGAAGTTCATGAATTCAAAAAAGTTCATGCAATAAAAAAAATCATAATCTTGAAAAAAGTTCACGGTTTTAAAATAAAAGATCATGAATTCATAAAAATTTCATTAATTAGAAAAATGTTCACAAATCTGGAAAAGTCCATTGATTTTGAAATAAAAATCACAAATTTGAAAAATATTCATCATCTTGAAAAAGAAGTTCAGGAACTTTAGAAAAGTTATCCTACGTAATCAAATGCAAGTAGAAACAGTTGGTCATTACTAGGGCGTTAATTGTATCTTTAATTATTTAGCCGTAGTAGCTCTTAGACATGTCGCGCTCTATATAACTAGATGATACCCGTGGGTTGCTGTGAAAAATGGTTGCAATATATTTTAATGAGATTTGGTTGTATCAAACATTAATATCTAAGTTAATAACGTGAGAATAAAAAATACAGATGCTTTATTGCATTTTTGCAATTGAATATAAGTTGCATAATTAAATAGAAAGCCTGTTCGGGTTGGGACATGGAGTATTTGACCCCGAGCTCATATGCTCCCGCATGAACAGTAAAATCGAAAATAATAATAAAAAATTAAAAAATCTGAAGAAGAAAAATTGTGATGAACATTGATAAATTTTCTAACTTCGTGCAAAATTTTAGGTTGAAATGACCTTCGTGGAGGTCTGGGCAAAAAAAAAAATCGATGATCCAAAAAGACTGTTGTTGGAAGCATTTTGGAGTATCAATTTTGTTATTTTTGCCAGACCTCTACAAATGTCATTTCGATCTGAAATTTTACACGCAGTTAGAACATTCATCAATTTTTTTACTATTTTTTTGAGTTTACTGTTCATGTATGCGAAGATGAGTGAACAAATGTCGACGAAGGCTATAAACTTGAGCACGCGCATTCGAGGGATGGTTTGGTAAAACATCTCCTTTGAAAGCATGAGCATGATCAAGATTGACAGAAGGAAGGAAACGTCGGAGCCCAATTTAAACCGGAAATAATTGGGCCCGTGGTTGCGGATCATGACGGGCTCTCCAACCTCGTGGCCTCCCGGCCCGGCGAGGACGTCTTGCCAGAGCCCCATGGGGGAGGCAATGGCCAGCCCATGACGAAAGGCGACGGGCGTAAGGCCTACTCAAATAAGGGCCAAATACATGTACATTCTGAAATGCATTATAAAA
>NC_057798.1:16017245-16025672 GCF_018294505.1 Triticum aestivum | reverse complement strand
TATTTATTCAATTTTTCCTTTATATTTGAGTACATGTGCCTTGTCATCATTATTTGTATCCTGCAGTCAGATATACATGTTGCATTAAGAGTCCTCTGGCGGTACTCCTCCCACCGTCATTAAGACTCTGCTAGCTCTGGCGGTACTCCTCCCACATGGCATACCAGGTTGATCCAAGCGCGATAGCAGACCAGTCCACTATGAGTCCTATTCTACGTTCTAGGGTATGCAAATGTGAACATGCTTACCGTGCTCTTCAAGGACTCCCTCAGAACGCCTTACCCTTTCCATCATTTCCATTACTTTCCTGTTCTCTGTTACTTTTTCTAGCGCACTTCCATTATAGTATGATCCTTCTTGAAAAAAATTCTTCCTGATGAGCTTTTGCTTTGGAATGAAAATAACTTGCGGGCACGTTTCGATAAATCGCTATACCATTTCCTAAGCTCTTCGCAGGGTCAATACTCTTGCTTTGAAAAGGCTACAAATCAACCATGTGCACTTGCATGACATCACGTTGTTCGACACTAGTAATACCAGTTGCGAGCATTTTTTTGCACGCCATTGGTAAAGAGGTTTGTTTAATGCTATGTGCTTGTCTCGTGTACATGGTGAAAACACCATCCGAGAAAGGTTAGAAGGATTCACAAGAAGGCAACACAGAAGATGGTTGTCGATGAAGAGAAAGAGGATGATGAACCAACAAAGCAAGCGAAGATCCAATGGGCATCGAAGAGAGTCGGTAATGCTTGTACTGATGATCATCATGAGGAGTAGGACGAATGGTGAGGAAGATGAATGGAAGCCCGCCAAGATCGGGAGGAAGCGGCCATCAGTGAAGGTCTTATCGAGGGAAGATGGTCGTTCTCCAGATGGTGATGAAGATTCGACAGGCAAGGAACAAACCTGGTTGTAGCGAAGAGACCAGAGGAAGATGTGCTGAGCTGATGTAGGGATTTCCGCTCTGGCTAGTACTTTTGCTTAGCAGTGCATAAACTGGTTCATATTGGATGAACTTCCACCAAAGAAGGAAGCTAGCTCGGCTTGTGCTCGGTGCAACTAGATCGTGGCCATTTTGTTGTTTAAGCGTAGATCGGACGAAGCCCCAGTTAGTTCACGAGCAGCAAGTAAATGAGAAATGAACTATGGTACGTTCGTGTTGAAATATGTTGTGTTCCGTGTGTGTAGGCAGTTAAAGGAGTTGTAATCTTTGGTTATGTTTGTGTAAATGTGGCTCTATCCGATGTATAGTTTCCTTAGGAGCCATTTCTAGATGGCAACAAAACCAAACTCATGTAGACAAAATTCTCTCCGAAGCTATTCATTCATGGAATCACCATATTCATGTTGATTTATGTTGATGATATTATTGTTGCAAGCTCTTGACCAAAGGTAGTTTGAAGCTCTCCTCCATGATATGTGTGGTGATTTACAAATCCCTTGACAACCAGGCAGCAAGAAGCTTTTCGGTGCAATCTCAACTTAGATAAGTTGTCATAGAGAAAATGGGATGTTGAAATATGTTGTATTTCGTACGTTAGGCAGTTATAGAGGTGTTGTTAGGCAGTTATAGAGGTGTTGTTATCTTTGGTCCTGTTTGTGCAAGATATGGCTCTATCCAATGTATAGTTTCCTTAGGTTAGGCGTCTCTTCTGCAGAAATAGGCACCGGTGCTTCAGAAAAAATCGGTTTATTTTTCTAAGCACCTCCTTAAGCACCTAGCATTGTACAAGGCCTTAGGAGCCACATCTTGATATAACACGTACGAGTCCCTGGTGCAGATATACATCAAACGCCGGGCGCTTCAAGGGAGCATTCGACGCTCGGCTCGGCTGCTCTCCGTTACTTGGTGAAACGATCTTATATTTAGCTTGCAAAATGATCTTATATTATGGAAGAAAGGAAGTTACATATTGTTGTTTGCAATTGTGCGAAATTGAGCATGATCAGGTCACAACATCGTTGTGGTGAAACCTGCCCAAAATGCTAGCTAGACTTGGTAGGATTCTAAATTCTACATTCTTTTTGTCCAACAAAGAGGATATTTATATGCATTGCGTTCAGTTCTAAAGCCCGTTTGTTTCCTTGATAACCAAGGGAGGACCATCATCCACTTTGGCTCCTAAGTTGCTCACAGCTTAATTTCATGCCACCATTTACATGCCACTTACGTGGCTCAACCCAAAGCGCAGCCAGCCACACGAGGGAAGAAGCGAGATTAAGACCGCCCAGTTAAAATGGAACAATGTCATTTCAATAAATTTTGAACATCATCAAATCTAGGTTTGAACAGAAGCAGAAACCAACTCCATCCAGGTCCACTACAGCCGATGTCGGCTTTTCCATTCAGTAAGAGGGGTGCACCATGTGGTGCCCCGCCGCCTATAGGTATATAATTCCACCTGCCCGTCGCGCCCTCGACGACGTTGCGTCTTGGGAGGAGGGAAAGAGGTGTTGCATGCTTGCTTTGCCGCTTATAACCCATTTGGTCTAGTAAAGGGGGAGAACAGGGGAGGGAGGCAGCCCTGCAGATTTCCGCAGGAGCGGCCTTGCGGGCGGTTGTTTAGGTGCCCAGCGCTGCCTTTTTACAGATGGGGCAAGTGTTCTTGATCACCAGCCATTGCTTGATGCACGCCGTGTGGAAGTAGTGCCCGCACTCCACCCGTCCCATGTCCTCGCCATCGGCGTAGTCTTCCTGCAAACACCGAAACAAGGTATGCTCAGTCAGTAAGTGGGCGAGCTATTTTTAGTAAGTTTAAAGAAACAATCTTGGAACAATAGTTAAATCACGTGGCTCAAAAGTTCTAAACGATGACAATGTTCTCCCAATGTGACTTAAAAGCAAGCAAAACTTACAGCAGCAAGTATAGAAAACATAAGCTTTTGAATTACCTGGCAAATACAGCATGGTTCAACAACTGTTGCAGGTTCTTCCAATGGTATGTGGAGATACTTCCACTGCTTCAAGCCACTCATTATTTTCTCCTCACTGAGTCCAGTACTCACATGCCCAATACGTTCACCAAGTGCCAACAGTTCCTGGATAAACCACAACAAATTGCTGTAATTAAACACAAATTCAACAATGTCATACAAATGGTACCACTTAAACCACACTTTCGGGCCACGGACTAGCTACAATGGACCACTCATGCCAGCTCCAAACATGTAGCATAAAGGAATTAGTTACAGAGAACTACAAAAGCCTAGGACCATAGCCGATATAGCACTGGTCATCAAAATTGAAACGGCAAACTTGAATCTGGTTAGATCCTGACAAGAATAACAGGTCCCCGCCTGGAATTACTGTCCTTGATTCAAGTTCTGAAGGAATAAACTAATACAAAGCTTTCCAAATTGTTATTTGTCACTCATCCCAAGTTTATATTGTATCGTCATACTTATTCAAAGCCATGTCACAGGGTGTTATTTTCATGGAAAGGAAAGCAATAAGCTTGGCATGGACATATTTAAGAAAAAAAATCAGTACCAGAGCAGTCCATGATAGGATTTCTGGACGAGGGATAGATAACACAGATTTTGTGATCTAGGAATGGGGTGAAGGTGCTGCTACTAGCTTATTACCTCATATGACATGTTATCCACATCAAGCCGCATTTCACGATGCCTATCGACCAAACTGGCTCTCCTGATAAGTTGACGATCAACAAGAAAATCCTGCCCAAACATCAATGCCATTATTATACAGCTATTCCAGTAAAAGAATAGATATTAGCAGTAACATATATACATCACTTGCCGTTTAAGAACCTTAGTGTACTTGAAAGTATGAAAATTATGCAAATAATCAAATCTTAAATGATAGTCCATCAGTCTTTCACCTTTTCAAAAAATATATTCCTGGTTGAAGGATAGACATGAATAGCGTAAAATAGGATACTTGTGGTGAAAGCATTGTGGTTCGTAGTACATGGCATAGATGCAAATGAATAAGTTCTGCGCGTCCTTCTTTCACCAAATATTGAATTCAGGGGGAAAGGTAACTTCATTATTTGGAATGGAAGAGGTACTATGACTGTTAGCAGCTTTCAGACTGTACTTAAAGGCACTTGTACTATAACAGCTGGCACTGGAGATTTAATATTTGCCTTTTAATGTCAATATTGTTAAGCGGCAGACAATAAGTAGGAACATGAACTATCTGGTCAATAATTGGTACTTGGACGAGTACAATTTGTATGGCACTAGTAGTAAGAAATTAGGGCTTACAAAATTGGTTGCTTAGCAAAGCTAGCACATTTATGTTTAAGTATACAGGCAAGTTTCACATTTTTTATCGGGAGACCAGTATGTTCAACAAACTAAGTTGTTGTCACAGACGATAGAATTGAACACGAAAAGCAACTTCAGCAAATTGAAGGTTAAGTTCCAATTCACACCCGATCCAAAAGCTAATTGAAATATAACAGTGTGTATTAAATAAACCATTCTCACCTCCAGTCTAGCAGCACTTCTCCCCTGACGAATTTGTTCAACCACATTACGAAGCTGTACAAGAAAAAAACATATGGCAAAATTTTAGAAGCAGAAAAAGTAAGTAATAAATTTATTAGATTACTGGAAAATGCTGAATTCAGAAAATTCTGAAATCATCCCGGTATCAGCTCAGAGGTACCGAAGCTACATCTGATTTGCAACTACCTTACAGAGCAGGTAAGAGAGAATAAAAAGCCATTTGCAACAGCAGAACACATCTACAGTAGGAAATAATTAATACATTGTAGAGATATTCAAGGATAGGTTCATAAACCAACAAAGGAAAGGTTGAGTAGCTTTATAAGAAATAGTTCATAATTCAAGAGGGGATATTGCCAGGTAAGAAATAGTTCATAATTCAAGTGCAAATCGCAAGGCAAGAAAATGAAATAGCTCACACGGAAATAAATTTCACATGGAAAGTGGATTTTAGTGCGGGTTATTAGTCGGCAAATGAAAATAAAATCCTCTTTGAGAAACATAGTAAGGAAGGCAAAAAGACAGAGACAGACAAAGGGAACTTTCCTTGCAGCACATCATCATTTTAAGATAAATATGGAACTACATATCCACACCTGTGCTTAGTAAGAACGGAAGAATATTAGATGGAATTACTCCAGGGAAGCATACCTCTGAGACGGTCCTGCTTCCTTCTCTTGAAGCAGCTATGCTCTGCATAAAAGACTGAAGGTCCAAGTAACCTGGGTTTTGCCTATCAATAGAGGGAGGAACTGCCCTGGAGTAGTGTTGCAGACTTGCACGAGCGCTTGATCCTGGTTGATGGTTCCGAATCTCGTGTGATGAAGATGAATGCCCACGGTGCTGCAATGCAATGCTTGGACTTCTGGAATGAGAAACACTAGCAGCAAGTGAGGCTCTCCTGGGTACATCAGCTGAACCTCTTGCGGCTGAACTGGGCTGAGATGAATTCAACCCAGGAACCTGTTGGGTTCCTACATTTGCAGCAGCTCGAAGTGTAGAGCTGGAGCCGGGATTTTGCTGGTTACTTCTGCTTCCGGGTGCAGATAGCAAGTTTGTTGAATCAGTAGTAAACAACGACGGACCTAGCATAAAGGGCTCAGGGAGATTGCTTCTTGCCAGGCTGCTACCAGGATCTTGTGAAGCAGGTGTCGGATTTATTGTATCAGCAGAACTCCCTACTCTTGAACCAAAATTACCATTTGATGGATGTCGCTGCAGACTTTGCGAGAATTGAGCAACAGCAGGTACATGAGGCCGATTTTGGGAACTTGCTGAAGAACTCACTCCTCTAGGTTGCACTGGCGTAAAAGAAGACTGTTGCCGCGCAGGCTGATGAGCTGAACACCTGAAACTTTCCTCAGGCAGCAGATTAGTAAGTGATTGCTCATACTCATTGGCGCTTATTCTCATCCGGGTATTTCTCAGGAATCTTTGATTTTCATGCAGATGACCAGATAGTGTATAAGGGTCAGAAAAAATGTCATCTTCTGAGGTATCAGTATTCTGGTCCAACTGCTCCATGGGAGGGTATGAAAAACCATAGTTTACAGAGGTCATATTTAAATTAGCAGTACTTTCATGACTGGACAGCGAAGGTAGCAGCATGTCATTGTTTTGGCGATGATTGCGTGAACTCCCATTGGCAGAAGACTCTCCGAGACTTCCAGCAACATTCTTTCTCTTGATAGCTGACCGAAAATGGTTCACAGTATGAGAAGAACTTCCACCGGTTTCTTGGCCTGCTGCACCATCAAAGAGGTTTGCAGAATGCAAGGAACTTCTTATAGCACCAGGAGAAATTTCACGGCGAAGAACATTTTCAGTGGTCGAAAGACCTCTGTTCAGAGGATAAGTATTCATTCCAGAGTGTCCATTACTCTGAACCATATCAACATTCCCGGTCTCAAATTGATCAGCCTGATTAATGTTTAGGTCTATGTTTAAGTTGTGTGAAGGCAATGAACTACTGCTTTCTCGTCTTCTCCCTTCGATGATTAAAGGGCCGCCTATAGACAAAGCAGGTGCAAAATGTTCCCTTTTGGCCTGTAAAAGGCTATCGTGATCGCCTAGGAAGCCCGTGGAGCTAGACCCAGGTGAATCCCATAAACTCAAGCTTGTATTTTGCTGACCAATCATGCTTCCACTTGGCATTCCTGCCTCATGACTATTGAGAACATAGTGTGGGTAGTTGTCACTCTCTAGGGCATCAGGAAGTAGATTATGCTCATCAACAGCAGGGTTCTGCTGATCAATAGCCTGGTTGTTGGAACTAGAACCAAGGTGGCGTGTTTCCGAGGAAGACAGCATAGTGACCCTATTATGTTGCATCAAAACCTGTGTTCCTTGGTGACTTGATGAGGAGCTCAAATGATTTCAGCAGAATAAACAATCACTCGCTAATAAGCAACGGTGAAACTTGAAGTAGATATAATCCTGGCAAATAGGACAGATGGAAAATAGTAAGCAGCAGTCACAGCATATGGCAGGTGCAGAAATAACAGAAACAGCAATAAACTATGCTCAGGCTGTGCACCTACTTTGTCGAGGCTTCTTGAAGCATGTCCATTAACTAATATGCATATGCAAGACAGACCCCACATTACCAAGACTAGTTTAACAGCTTATTAAACAGAGGAGCAACGACGCAACTACATTTGCTTAGGTTGCTGAGAGACAAGTCATACAAAATAGAATACCAAATCAAATAGGACTTGACCCATTGTATATTGTGTGTTGAATAGAGATAAAAGTGAAAAAAAGAACTTTAATACAGGATGCACAGAACTAATCTCTTATATTGGTCAGATGGCAGTAAACATTTGCCCTCGGCACAGCAAACACGAAATAAATACTGTGTACATGTACATCGAAGTCATATAGATCACCATGTTTCTATGCATCAATATCAAGTGCAGCCATTATACACCGCAGGAAACTCTATAAACCAACGCCACTCCAAATACATCGCCATTATAATATAACCAGAAGGAGCAATGTGGGATGCAGGTGGCATGCATGCATACATACCTCAAGTATAAGAGCAGCAACGAATGAATCACGGAGGCGAATGATGGAAGCCCTTGCAGCCTCCGGCAGCCAACTGGCAAATGCTTCGAAACTGTCCCCCTAGCTTCAGCCTAGAAAGAAAAGAGAGCATGGCAGGTTAATTAGTCTCTGCCTGGACCTGAAATGGAATCACATAAGCACGTAACAAGACATGTAAAGGGACGGGCTTCTAGGGAAATCCCATGGCTGTCCGTCCCATGGACCCAAGGATATGCAGCCCGGTTCCAGGCCTCGGGGCAGGGTTCCATTCGGGACAAGGTTACATACAGACTAGTACTAGGTAGCAAATCGATGGTCTTCTAGGAGCACGGCCGTGAATAAGCGTAGCTCCAGCGCCTTATCCTGAGACAACTCACGGCCAAAGATTCACTTTTTCACCACGGAATCATCCCCCAACCCTGCTCCTACCACAAAACAGGCCACGAATCGACGAAATTCCGAGCAATCCACCCGCGAAGCAACGGGGAACGGGCGCCCCCAGATCCGGCCCGCGCAGATCTCAGCACCCCGCAGGCCCCGCCCCCCGAATCGACCCCCAATCGGGCAAGCGCCGCCGCCCCGCCCCTCCCTCGAAGAACCAGCCCCTCCCGCGCGCCTCCCCCCACCACGACGGCGCCGGAGACCAAAGCAGGAAGGAGCAAAGGGAAATCAAGAAACGTACGGACCCAGAGCACCGCCCGCGCGTCCGCCCGGCGCAGCGCCTCCCGATCGGCCCCCTTCCTTCCTTCCTCCCGATCGGCCGATCGGCGGCGTGGGGGGGTAGGAGGAGAGGGGAGGAGCGGAGGGGGGAGGGGGGAGGCTGGCCCGGTTCCTCCCGTCCGCTGCTGCCTCTGCCTGCTGCGCTGTGCGTCTCGGGGCTCGAGGAGGAAAATAGGGGGGGAG
>NC_057798.1:15816329-16016901 GCF_018294505.1 Triticum aestivum | reverse complement strand
AGAGAGAGAGAGTGGGAGGGGCGACGATGATGGGTGGGTTGCGGCGTTTTTCAGGGGGGCGGTGTGGGGGTGGGGGAAAGCGAGGCGGAGGCGGGATCGTGGCCGTCCGATCGCGCGGATCGACGGCTGTGGACGGGTGTATGTGTCGGAATGGGGAAATCCTGGTGGTGTGCTGGGGACGTGGGTGATTTAAAACTGGCCATCAATTAATGCTGGCGACGGGCTCGCTTTCGGATCTTCTGGTGGATGCTGCTTAGATTTGGACCCCTGGTTGGGCTGCGCGGGCTGCGGGATGCCCGGCCCGGCCCGGCCCGGCCTGGTCTGGTCTGGTGTTCTCTTTTTTGTCCGGGCGGTGTTCGGCCGGGCTGGGCTGGGCTAGGATGTGAAATGGGGTGGATGTTGTGGTATAGGCTTTGTAGTTACGTCCCCGCTGTGGCCGGTGTCATCTGTTTCTATATCCGAAGTATCCCGGCTTGTGTCTTGAAGGGTGCCGACAAGGCAGGGAAGACGCATTTCGGTAGGTTTTCGCCTTCGGGGTGCATGTATTGATTGTGCGTGATCATGCACCGCCGAGCATGATGATTCCCAAGGTCGACACTTTTCACGAGGAGAATTATGTGGCTACATATGCATGCTCGTGTTCGTTGATCGGTTCTATATCTGAGGTGATCCAACTTGTGTTGTGATGAATACCATCAAGGTAAAGCCAATGCGTGTTCATGTCTGATTGGTTTCCGCTTTTGGCATGCATGTATCGATTATCCGTGGAGATGTATTGTCAAGCATGTTGTTCATCCCCACTAATAGAGGACAATATGACTTCAAAATTGGTGCTTTCGAAATAACTGGAAGTTTTTTTAATTATACTGGTAAATGATGGTTATATTTGGATCCTTGGTTGGGCATGAACAGTTATGAGGATTTCGGGTCCTGTCGGGTTAAGGTATGTAATGATGGGCACTTGTCTTCTTCTTGAATAATAAAGAGAAAAATGTGTTTGGCGCCCAAAAATGAGAAGTGGTTGAATGGAGTAGTTTAAGTTCAGGGAAAGTAGGACGAATATCGTTGGTACCTACTTTGTGTTTGCTCTGCTACTGTAACTGAAGTTATCCATTTCCATATCGAATGCATTTTGACATGTGTCGTAATGAATATTGACAATGTAGAGGCAATGCATTTTGGTAAATTTTTGCCTTTGGCGTACATGTATTGATTATGCATGTCATGTATTATCAAGCATGTTGTTCCTAAGATTGACACATTTGACGAGGAGAATCATGACTTCCTAGTGTGGGTTGGTTAGCTTTGGACCCCTAGAGTGGGTTGTGTGGGGCATGGGCGGCCTAGCCTGGCCTGTTGTGGTGCTGGAGCTATGGGGGTTTTTGCCTCGGTTAGGTTAGGTTGGATTGGGCAGGGCAGGGCCGGGCTAGGGTGTGAAATGGGGGGGGGTCTTATCTTCCCTTTTTTGAATAAGGGAACTGTGGTTCGCACCATTTTATGTTTTGAGAAGTGGTTGAATGCGCTGGTTTAAATATATGGAAAGTGGGATGGATATTGTTGGTGTTTGCTTTGTATTCACGTTCCAGTTGTGGACGGCTGATACGTCTCCAACGTATCTATAATTATTTTTTATTATTTCATGCTATTATATTATCAATTTTATATGCTTTATATGCAATTTTATATTATTTTTAGGAACTAATCTATTAACCTACTGCCTAGTGCCAGTTGTTGTTTTCTTCTTGTTTTTGGTTTTACAAAAGATCCATACCAAAGGAGTCCAAACACGAAGAAACTTTTTGACGATTTTTTCTGGACCAAAAGAGACCCTTGAAGCTTCGAGAGGAGTCCAAGCGAGAAACAAGGAGACGTCAAGTCAATAGAGCGTGCACTGGGGGTAGGCGTGCCCTGTTGCCTTGTGGGCCCCACGTGGCTCCGTCTGATCTAATTTCAACACTATAAATTCTCTGATATTGAGAAACCCCCAGAGGTACCACCGAAACAATTTTTCCGTCACAACAAGTCTTTATTCTTCCGTGATCACATATGGAGGCCTTCGTCGGTACTCTACCGGAGGGAGAATTGATCATGGAGGGCTTCTACATCAACTTTGATGCACCTTCAATGATGTGTGAGTAGTTCCTACATGACCTATGGGTCCATAGTGATTAGTTAGATGGCTCTCTCTCTCTCTCTCTCTCTCTCTCTCTCTCTGATCTTAATGTTCTCCTCGGATTTCAGTTCGACATAATCTTCTTTTGCAGTGTGTTTGTTGGGATCCGATGAATTTTGGGTTCATGATCAGATTATTCATTGAAAGTAATTGAATATTTTCTAAACTTTATTATGCATCATTTTTATAGCTATGTAATGTTCTCCGATCTATCAGTTTGGTTTGGCCAACTAGATTGATTTGTCTTCAGCGGGGGTGGTGCATAGTAGTAGGTTCAATCTTGCGATGTCCTCACCTAGTGACAGAAGGGGTAGCGAGGCACGTATTTGTATTGTTTCTACTATGGACAAAACAACAGTGTTTAATCATATTGCTTAATTTTATTCTATCTACATTATGTCATCATACTTCATGCATTACTCTATTTGTCATTGTAAGTGCATCTAGTGCCACCCCTAGTTGGTTTTAGAGTATTGACGACAAACCCGGTTGAGGGACTAATGTGTTTGTGAGAATTGCAGGATGACACGGGTAGTAGTCCCTCATTGATTCGGTTTACCTACCGGAGATGACCCCTAAAAATGTGTGAAGACATTGAAGACAATGGTTGAGGGAGTCCTGGATTAGGGGGTGTCCGGATGGCTGGGCTATGACCTTTGGCCGGACTCCTGGACTATGAAGATACAAGATTGAAGACTTCGTCCCGTGTCCGGATAGGACTTTCCTTGGCGTGGAAGGCAAGCTTGGCGATACGATATGTAGATCTCCTCCCATTGTAATCGACTCTGTGTAACCCTAGCCCTCTCCGGTGTCTATATAAACCGGAGAGGTTTAGTCCGTAGGACGAACAACAATCATACCATAGGCTAGCTTCTAGGGTTTAGCCTCTCTGATCTCGTGGTAGATCAACTCTTGTACTACCCATATCATCAATATTAATCAAGCAGGAGTAGGGTTTTACCTCCATCGAGAGGGCCCGAACCTGGGTAAAAACATCGTGTCCCTTGTCTCCTATTACCATCCGCCTAGACGCACAATTCGGGACCCCCTACCCGAGATCCGCCGGTTTTGACACCGACATTGGTGCTTTCATTGAGAGTTCCTCTGTGTCGTCACCTTTAGGCCCGATGGCTTCTCCGATCATCAACAACGATGCGGTCCAGGGTGAGACTTTTCTCCCCGGACAGATCTTCGTATTCGGCGGCTTTGCACTGCGGGCCAATTCGCTTGGCCATCTGGAGCAGATCGAAAGCTACGCCCCTGGCCATCGGGTTAGATTTGGAAGTTTGAACTACACGGCTGACATCCGCGGGGGCTTGATCTTCGACGAATTTGAGCCACAGCCGAGCACGCCGCACTATCACGATGGGCATGATCTAGCTCTGCCACCAGACAGTGCCCAGAAGGCCGGTCAAGTGTCCGCTCCGACCCTTAGCTCGGAGCCGACTGTGCCAATCGGGGACGGATGGTTGGACACCGCCTCGGGGGCTGCAATCTCTATGGCGATCGAGCCGAATACCAGCCTTGTCCTTTGTGAAGCTCGTGACTCCAAGGTGCCGGACTCCTTTTCGGACTCCGAATATTCCGCACCCCTCCCGATCGAACCCAATTGGGCTCTGATCATGGAGTTCACCGCCGTGGACATCTTTCAACACTCGCCCTTTGGCGACATCCTGAATTCACTAAAGTCTCTCTCTTTATCAGGAGAGCCCTGGCCGGACTATGGTCAGCAAGGTTGGGATGCGGATGACGAAGAAATTCGAAACCCACCCACCACCCACTTCGTAGCCACTGTCGACGACTTAACCGACATGCTCGACTTCAACTCTGAAGACATCGATAGTATGGACGCCGATGAAGGAGACGACCAAGAATCAACGCCTATAGGGCACTGGAAAGCCACCTCGTCATACGACATATACATGGTGGACACCCCAAAACAAGGGGATGGCGATGGAACAACGGAGGATGACCCCTCCAAGAAATATCCTAAGCGCCGGCGTCAGCGGCGCCACTCTAAATCCTGCCAAAGCAAAAACGGCGAGTCCGGCACCGGAGACAATAACACCGCGGACAGTGCCGAAGACAACCCCCTCCAGCAGGATTCAGCGCAGGAGGATGGAGAAGCCAGCCCTCATGAGAGAGCGGCAGATAGAGAGGTCGAGGACGATAATTACATGCCTCCCTCCGACGGCGAAGCAAGCCTCGACGACGACGAATTTGTCGTGCCCGAGGACCCCGTCGAACAAGAGTGTTTCAAACGTAGGCTCATGGCCACGGCAAGCAGCCTCAAGAGAAAACAGCAGCAGCTTAGAGCTGACCAAGACTTGCTAGCCGATAGATGGACGGAAGTCCTCGCTGCCGAAGAGTACAAACTCGAACGCCCCTCCAAGAGCTACCCAAAGTGCAGGCTGCTACCCCAACTAGAGGAGGAAGCAACTAAACCTACATCACCAGCATAAGATGCGGCCGATCGGCCATCCCGTGGCCGCGACAGAGAGGCCTTTCGGCCCTCAACTCAAGCCGCACCTCGGCGCCGCTCAATTAGTACCAAGGCACGGGGAAACGCGCCAGACCTGCGAGACATATTGGAGGACAAAGCAAGGCAAACAAGATCAATCTACGGATCGCGTGGGCGCCCCACGACACGTGACGATAACCGTCATGCCGGATATGGCAAATACCGCTAGGCCAAACAGGGCAGGCAAAGCTCATATGAGCTACGTCGTGATATAGCCCAGTACAGAGGCGTCGCACACCCACTATGCTTCACAGATGAAGTAATGGATCATCAAATCCCCGAAGGGTTTAAATCCGTAAACATCGAATCATACGATGGCACAACAGATCCTGCGGTATGGATCAAGGATTATCTCCTTCATATCCACATGGCCCGCGGTGATGATCTACACGCCATAAAATACCTGTTGGAAATATGCCCTAGAGGCAATAATAAATTAGTTTTTATTATTATATTTCCTTGTTCATGATAATCGTTTATTATCCATGCTATAATTGTATTGATAGGAAACTCAGATACATGTGTGGGTACATAGACAACACCAAGTCCCTAGTAAGCCTCTAGATGACTAGCTCGTTGATCAATAGATGGTTACGGTTTCCTGACCATTGACATTGGATGTCGTTGATAACGGGATCACATCATTAGGAGAATGATGTGATGGACAAGACCCAATCCTAAGCCTAGCACAAAGATCGTGTAGTTCGTATGCTAAAGCTTTTCTAATGTCAAGTATCATTTCCTTAGACCATGAGATTGTGCAACTCCCGGATACCATAGGAATGCTTTGGGTGTACCAAACGTCACAACATAACTGGGTGGCTATAAAGGTGCACTATAGGTATCTCCGAAAGTGTATGTTGGGTTGGCACGAATCGAGACTGGGATTTGTCACTCCGGTTGACGCACAGGTATCTCTGGGCCCACTCGGTAGGACATCATCATAATGTGCACAATGTGACCAAGGGGTTGATCACGGGATGATGTGTTATGGAACGAGTAAAGAGACTTGCCGGTAACGAGATTGAACAAGGTATCGGCATACCGACGATCGAATCTCGGGCAAGTACAATACCACTAGACAAAGGGAATTGTATACGGGATTGCTTGAATCCTTGACATTGTGGTTCATCCGATGAGATCATCGTGGAACATGTGGGAGCCAACATGGGTATCCAGATCCCGCTGTTGGTTATTGGCCAGAGAGTTGTCTCGGTCATGTCTGCATGATTCCCGAACCCGTAGGGTCTACACACTTAAGGTTCGGTGACGCTAGAGTTGTTATGGGAATTGGTGTGCAGTTACCGAATGTTGTTCGGAGTCCCGTATGAGATCCTGGACGTCACGAGGAGTTCCGTAATGGTCCGGAGGTAAAGATTTATATATGGAAAGTCCTATTTTGGCCACCGGAAAATGTTCGGGATTTTTCGGTATTGTACCGGGAAGGTTCTAGAAGGTTCCGAAGTGGGGCCCACCAGCATGGGGGGACCCACATGAACGTGGGTAGTGGGGGCAAGGCCCCACCCCTTGGTCAAGGCGCACCAAGATCCCCCCTTAGAAGGAATAAGATCATATCCCGAAGGGATAAGACCAAGATCCCTAAAAAGGGGGATAACAATCGGTGGGGAAGGAAATGATGGGATTTCTTTCCTCCCACCTTTGCCAACGCCCCAATGGACTTGGAGGGCAAGAAACCAGCCCCCTCCACCCCTATATATAGTGGGGAGGTGCATGGGAGCTTCACCCTTGCCCCTGGCGCAGCCCTCTCCCTCCCCAACACCTCCTCCTCCATAGTAGTGCTTGGCGAAGCCCTGCCGGAGAACTGCAAGCTCCACCACCACGCCGTCGTGCTGCCAGAGCTCTCCCTCAACTTCTCCTCTCCCCTTGCTGGATCAAGAAGGAGGAGACGTCCCCGGGCTGTACGTGTGTTGAACCCGGAGGTGCCGTCCGTTCGGCACTAGGATCTCCGGTGATTTGGATCACGATGAGTACGACTCCTTCAACCCCGTTCTCTTGAACGCTTCCGCTTAGCGATCTACAAGGGTATGTAGATGCACTCCCCTCTCTCTCGTTGCTAGTTTCTCCATAGATAGATCTTGGTGACTCGTAGGAAAATTTTGAATTTCTGCTACATTCCCCAACAGTGGCATCATGAGCTAGGTCTATTGCGTAGATTCTATTCACGAGTAGAACACAAAGTAGTTGTGGGCATTGATTTTTTTCAATATGCTTACCGTTACTAGTCTTATCTTGATTCAGCGGCATCGTGGGATGAAGCGGCCCGGACCGACCTTACACGTACTCTTACGTGAGACAGGTTCCACCGACTGACATGCACTTGTTGCATAAGGTGGCTAGCGGGTGCCAGTCTCTCCCACTTTAGTCGGATCGGATTCGATGAAAAGGGTCCTTATGAAGGGTAAATAGCAATTGACATATCACATTGTGGTTTTTGCATAGGTAAGAAACGTTCTTGCTAGAAACCCATAGCAGCCACGTAAAACATGCAAACAACAATTAGAGGACGTCTAACTTGTTTTTGCAGGGTATGCTATGTGATGTGATATGGCCAAAAAGAATGTGATGAATGATATGTGATGTATGAGATTGATCATGTTCTTGTAATAGGAATCACGACTTGCATGTCGATGAGTATGACAACCGGCAGGAGCCATAGGAGTTGTCTTAATTTATTGTATGACCTGCGTGTCATTGAACAACGCCATGTAATTACTTTACTTTATTGCTAACCGGTAGCCATAGTAGTAGAAGTAATAGTTGGCGAGACAACTTCATGAAGACACGATGATGGAGATCATGATGATGGAGATCATGGTGTCATGCCGGTGACGGTGATGATCGTGGAGCCCCGAAGATGGAGATCAAAAGGAGCAAAATGATATTGGCCATATCATGTCACTTTTTGATTGCATGTGATGTTTATCATGTTTATGCATCTTATTTGCTTAGAACGACGGTAGTAAATAAGATGATCCCTCATTAAAATTTCAAGAAAGTGTTCCCCTAACTGTGCACCGTTGCGAAAGTTCGTCGTTTCGAAGCACCATGTGATGATCGGGTGTGATAGATTCTAACATTCACATACAATAGGTGTAAGCCAGATTTACACACGCGAAACACTTAGGTTGACTTGACGAGCCTAGCATGTACAGACTTGGCCTCGGAACACAAGAGACCGAAAGGTCGAGCATGAGTCGTATAGTAGATATGATCAACATGAAGATGTTCACCGATGATGACTAGTCCGTCTCACGTGATGATCGGACACGGCCTAGTTGACTCGGATCATGTAATCACTTAGATGACCAGAGGGATGTCTATCTGAGTGGGAGTTCATAAGATGAACTTGTTTATCCTGAACATAGTCAAAAGTTTTTTGCAAATTATGTCGTAGCTCGCGCTTTAGTTCTACTGTTTTAGATATGTTCCTAGAGAAAATATAGTTGAAAGTTGACAGTAGCAATTATGCGGACAGTATAAGGCTTATGTCCTTAATGCACCGCTCGGTGTGTTGGACCTCGAACGTGGTCTGTGGATGTTGCGAACATCTGACATACATGTTTTGATGACTACATGATAGTTCGGTAATGTTAAATGGTTTAGAATTGAGGCACCGAAGACATTTTTGAAATGTCGCAGAACATATGAGATGTTTCGAGGGCTGAAATTGGGATTTCAGGCTCGTGCCCACGTCAAGAGGTATAAGACCTTCGACGATTTTCTTAGCCTACATAATAAGGGAGAAAAGCTCAATCTTGAGCTTGTGCTCAGATTGTCTGAGTACAACAATCACTTGAATCGAGTGGGAGTTGATCTTCCAAATGAGATAGTGATGTTTCTCCAAAGACATTGCCACCAAGCTACTAGAGCTTCGTGATGAACTATAACATAACAGGGATAGATATAATGATCCTTGAACTATTCGCAATGTTCGACACCACCAATGTAGAAATCAAGAAGGAGCATCAATTGTTGATGGTTAGTGAAACCACTAGTTTTAAGAAGGGCAAGGGCAAGAAGGGGTACTTCATGAAACGGCAAATCAGTTGCTGCTCCAGTGAAGAAACCCAAGGTTGAACCCAAACCCGAGACTAAGTGCTTCTGTAATAAGGGGAACAGCCACTGGAGCAGAATTACCCTAGATACTTGGTAGATGAGAAGGCTGGCGAGGTCGATAGAAGTATATTGGATATACATTATGTTAATGTGTACTTTACTAGTACTCCTAGTAGCACCAGGGTATTAGATACCGGTTCGGTTGCTAAGTGTTAGTAACTCGAAATAAAAGAGCTACGGAATAAACGGAGACTAGCTAAAGGTGAGATGACGATGTGTGTTGGAAGTGTTTCCAAGGTTGATGTGATCAAGCATCGCCTGCTCCGTCTACCATCGAGATTGGTGTTAAACCTAAATAATTGTTATTTGGTGTTTGCGTTGAGCATAGACATGATTGGATTATGTCTATCGCAATACGGTTATTCATGTAAGGAGAATAATGGTTACTCTATTTATTTGAATAATACCTTCAATGGTCTTGCACCTAAAAGAATGGTTCATTGAATCTCGATCGTAGTGATACACATTTTCATGCCAAAAGATATAAGATAGTAATGATAGTACCACTTACTTGTGGCACTGCCATGTAAGTCATATTGGTATAAAACGCATGAAGAAGCTCCATGTTGATGGATCTTTGGAGTCACTCGTTTTTGAAAAGTTTGAGACATGCGAGCCATGTCTATTGGTGTATACGCATGAAGAAACTCCATGCAGATGGATCGTTTGGACTCACTTGATTTTGAATCGCTTGAGAAATGCAAATCATACCACATGGGCAAGATGACTGAAAAGCCTCGTTTTCAGTAAAATGGAACAAGATAGCAACTTGTTGGAAGTAACACATTTTGATGTGTGCAATCCAATGAGTGCTGAGGCATGCAGTGAATATCGTTATGTTCTTACTTCACGGATGATTTAAGTAGATACTGAGTATATTTACTTGATGAAACACAAGTCTGAATTATTGAATGGTTCAAGTAATTTCAAAGTGAAGTTGAAGATCATCATGACAAGAGGATAAAATGTCTATGATATGATCATAGGGATGAGTATCCGAGTTACGAGCTTTGGCACGCAATTAAGACATTGTGGAAATTGTTTCACAATTAATACCGCCTGGAACACCATAATGTGATGGTGTGTCCGAACATCATATTTGCACCCTATTGGATATAGTGTGTACCATGGTGTATCTTATCAAATTACCACTATCGTTCATGGGTTAGGCATTAGAGACAACCGCACTCACTTTAATAGGGCACCACGTAATTCCGTTGAGACGACACCGTTTGAACTATGGTTTGGAGAAACCTAAGTTGTCGTTTCTTAAAAGTTTGGGGCTGCGACGCTTATGTGAAAAAGTTTCAGGTTGATGAGCTCGAACCCAAAGCGGATAAAAATGCATCTTCATAGGACACCCAAAACAGTTGGGTATACCTCCTATATCAGATCTTGAAGCAAAAGTAATTGTTTCTAGAAACGGGTCCTTTCTCGAGGAAAAGTTTCTCTCGAAAGAATTGAGTGGGAGGATGGTGGAGACTTGATGAGGTTATTGAACCATCACTTCAACCAGTGAGTAGCAGGGCACAGGAAGTTGTTCATGTGGCACCTACACCAATTGAAGTGGAAGCTGATGATAGTGATCATGATGCTTCGGATCAAGTCACTACCGGACCTCGTAGGTCGACAAGGACGCGTACTACTTCAGAGTGGTACGCAATCCTGTCTTAGAGGTCATGTTGCTAGACAACAATGAACCTACGAGCTATGGAGAAGCGATGGTGGGCCCGGATTCCGACGAATGGCTCGAGGCCATAAAATCCGAGAGAGGATCCATGACTTTGTAAGAAATACTTGATGGTCGTAAGGCCGTTGGGTACAGATGGATTTTAAAAGGAAGACAGACAATGATGGTAAGTATCGCCATTAATAAAGCTCGACTTGTCGTTAAGATGTTTTCCGACAAGTTCAAGGAGTTGACTACGATGAGACTTTCTCACTCGTAGCGATGCTAAGAGTCTGTTGGAATTATATTAGCAATTATTGCATGATTTATGAAATCTTGCAGATAGGATGTCAAAACATTGTTTCCTCGACGATATCCTTGAGGAAAGGTTGTATGTGATACAACCAGAAGGTTATGTCAATCCTGAAGAACGCTAAAAAATATGCAAAGATCCAGCAATCCTTCTAAGGGCTGGAGTAAGCATCTCGGAGTTGGAATGTACGCTTTGATGAGATGATCAAAGATTTTGGGTTTATACAAAGTTTATGAGAAACTTGTATTTCCAAAGAAGTGAGTGGGAGTACTATAGAATTTCTGATGAGTATATGTTGTTGACATATTGTTGATCAGAAATGATGTAGAATTTCTAGAAAGCATATAGGGTTATTTGAAAAGTGTTTTTCAATAGAAAACCTGGAATAAGCTGCTTGAACATTGAGCATCAATATCTATGAGGATAGATCAAAAACGCTAAATGGTACTTTCAAATGAGCACATACCTTGACATGATCTTGAAGGTGTTCAAGATGGATCAGTCGAAGAAGGAGTTCTTGCCTGAGTTGTAAGGTATGAAGTTAAGAGTTAAAGCTCGACCACGGTAGAAGAGAGAGAAAGGATGAAGGTCGTCCCCTATGCTTCAGACGTAGGCTCTATAGTATGCTATGATGTGTACCGCACCGGAAGTGTGCCTTGCCATGAGTCAGTCAAGGGGTACAAGAATGATCTAGGAATGGATCATTGGACAGCGGTCAAAATTGTCCTTGGAGTAAATAAAGGACATGTTTCTCGATTATGGAGGTGATAAAGAGTTCGGCATAAAGGGTTACGTCGATGCAAGCTTTAACACCTGTCCGAATGACTCTGAGTAGCAAACCGGATACGTATAGTGGAGCAACCATTTGGAATAGCTCCAAGTGGAGCGTGGAAGCAACATTTACAATATGACATAGAGAATTGCGAAATACATACAGATCTGAATGTTGCAGGCCCGTTGACTAAAACCTCTCTCACAAGCAAAACATGATCAAACCCCAGAACTCGTTGACTCTTAATCACATGGTGATGTGAACTAGTTTAGTAACACTAGTAAACTCTTTGGATGTTGGTCACATGGCGATGTGACCTGCCAATGTTAATCACATGGCGATGTGAACTAGATTATTGACTCTAGTGCAAGTGGGAGACTGTTGGAAATATGCCCTAGAGGCAATAATAAATTAGTTTTTATTATTATATTTCCTTATTCATGATAATCGTTTATTATCCATGCTATAATTGTATTGATAGGAAACTCAGATACATGTGTGGGTACATAGACAACACCAAGTCCCTAGTAAGCCTCTAGATGACTAGCTTTTTGATCAATAGATGGTTACGGTTTCCTGACCATGGACATTGGATGTCGTTGATAACGGGATCACATCATTAGGAGAATGATGTGATGGACAAGACCCAATCCTAAGTCTAGCACAAAGATCATGTAGTTCGTATGCTAAAGCTTTTCTAATGTCAAGTATCATTTCCTTAGACCATGAGATTGTGCAACTCCCGGATACCGTAGGAATGCTTTGGGTGTACCAAACGTCACAACGTAACTGGGTGGCTATAAAGGTGCACTATAGGTATCTCCGAAAGTGTCTGTTGGGTTGGCATGAATCGAGACTGGGATTTGTCACTCCGGTTGACGGACAGGTATCTCTGGGCCCACTCGGTAGGACATCATCATAATGTGCACAATGTGACCAAGGGGTTGATCACGGGATGATGTGTTACGGAACGA
The DNA here is from genome assembly GCF_018294505.1 of Triticum aestivum. Lineage (NCBI taxonomy): Eukaryota > Viridiplantae > Streptophyta > Magnoliopsida > Poales > Poaceae > Triticum > Triticum aestivum. The sequence continues at coordinate 16,004,342 of NC_057798.1, read as the reverse complement.
GTAAAGAGACTTGCCGGTAACGAGATTGAACAAGGTATCGGCATACCGACGATCGAATCTCGGGCAAGTACAATACCGCTAGACAAATGGAATTGTATACGGGATTGCTTGAATCCTTGACATTGTGGTTCATCCGATGAGATCGTCATGGAACATGTGGGAGCCAACATGGGTATCCAGATCCCGCTGTTGGTTATTGGCCAGAGAGCTGTCTCGGTCATGTTTGCATGATTCCCGAACCCGTAGGGTCTACACAGTTAAGGTTCGGTGACGCTAGAGTTGTTATGGGAATTGGTGTGCAGTTACCGAATGTTGTTCAGAGTCCCGGATGAGATCCTGGATGTCACGAGGAGTTCCGAAATGGTCCGGAGGTAAAGATTTATATATGGGAAGTCCTATTTTGGCCACTGGAAAATGTTCGGGATTTTTTGGTATTGTACCGGGAAGGTTCTAGAAGGTTCCGGAGTGGGGCCCACCAGCATGGGGGGACCCACATGAACATGGGTAGTGGGGGAAAGGCCCCACCCCTTGGTTAAGGCGCACCAAGATCCCCCTTAGAAGGAATAAGATCATATCCCAAAGGGATAAGATCAAGATCCCTAAAAAGGGGGGATAACAATCGGTGGGGAAGGAAATGATGGGATTTCTTTCCTCCCACCTTTGCCAACGCCCCAATGGACTTGGAGGGAAAGAAACCAGCCCCTCCACCCCTATATATAGTGGGGAGGCGCATGGGAGCTTCACCCTTGCCCCTGGCGCAGCCCTCTCCCTCCCCAACACCTCCTCCTCCTCCGTAGTGCTTGGCGAAGCCCTGCCGGAGAACTGCAAGCTCCACCACCACGCCGTCGTGCTGCCGGAGCTCTCCCTCAACTTCTCCTCTCCCCTTGCTGGATCAAGAAGGAGGAGACGTCCCCGGGCTGTACATGTGTTGAACGCGGAGGTGCCGTCCGTTCGGCACTAGGATCTCCGGTGATTTGGATCACGATGAGTACGACTCCTTCAACCCCGTTCTCTTGAACGCTTCCACTTAGCGATCTACAAGGGTATGTAGATGCAGTCCCCTCTCTCTCGTTGCTTGTTTCTCCATAGATAGATCTTGGTGACTCGTAGGAAAATTTTGAATTTCTTCTTCGTTCCCCAACAATACCTCCCACTCAAGCTTAAAGGACCAGCTCGGCATTGGCTTAACAGCTTGCCAGCAGAGTCAATTGGTTGCTGGGAGGACCTGGAATCCGCATTCCTTGACAACTTCTAGGGCACTTATGTGCGACCACCAGACGCCGATGACCTAAGCCACATAATTCAGCAGCCAAAGGAATCGGCCAGACAATTCTGGACACGGTTCCTAACCAAGAAAAATCAAATAGTTGACTGTCCGGACGCAGAGGCGCTTGCAGCCTTCAAACATAACATCCGTGATGAATGGCTCGCCCGGCACCTTGGACGGGAAAAGCTGAAATCCATGGCAGCCCTCACAACACTCATGAACCGCTTTTGCGGTGCAGAAGACAGCTGGCTAGCTCGTAGTAATAACATGACCAAGAGCCCTGGTAATTCAGATACCAAGGACAACAATGGCAGGTCGCGTCGCAACAAGCACAAGCGCCGCATTAACGGCGACAATACTGAGGATATGGCAGTTAATGCCGGATTCAGAGGCTCTAAACCCGGTCAGCGGAAAAAGCCATTCAAAAGAAATACTCCGGGCCCGTCCAGTTTAGACCGGATACTCGATCGCTCGTGCCAGATACACGGCACCCCCGAACAACCAGCCAATCACACCAACAGGGATTGTTGGGTGTTCAAGCAGGCAGGCAAGTTAAGTGCCGAAAACAGAGACAAGGGGCTGCATAGCTATGACGAGGAGGAGCCCCGGCCGCCGAACAACAGAGGACAGAAGGGCTTCCTCCCACAAGTGCGGACGGTGAACATGATATACGCAACCCACATCCCCAAAAGGGAACGGAAGCGTGCGCTCAGGGACGTATATGCGTTGGAGCCAGTCGCCCCAAAGTTCAACCCATGGTCCTCCTGCCCGATCACTTTTGATCGAAGGGACCACCCCACTAGCATTCGTCACAGTGGATTCACCACATTGGTCCTAGACCCAATCATTGACGGATTTCACCTCACTAGAGTCCTCATGGACGGCGGCAGCAGCCTGAACCTGCTTTATCAGGATACAGTGTGGAAAATGGGCATAGATCCCTCAAGGATTAAACCCACAAAGACGACCTTTAAAGGCGTCATACCAGGTGTAGAGGCCAGCTGTACAGGCTCAGTTACACTCAAAGTGGTCTTCGGATCCCCGGATAATTTCCGAAGCGAGGAGTTAATCTTCGACATAGTCCCGTTCTGCAGTGGCTATCACGCCCTGCTCGGACGAACAACATTTGCAAAGTTCAATGCGGTGCCGCACTACGCGTATCTCAAGCTCAAGATGCCAGGCCCATCATTACGCTCAATGGAAACACCGAACGCTCTCTCCGAACAGAGGAGCACATGGCGGCCCTCGCGACGGAAGTACAAAGTAGCCTCTCAAGGCAATTCTCCAGTCCGGCTATTAAGCGTCCGGACACCATCAATCTCGGCCAGAGTAGCCTACAACAAGACCGTCTGGCACGTTCCGAGCTAGCATAGCAGTGCGGCCCCAACCCCAGCCCTTGCGAGATGGCGAAACCAGTACCACGCGTACATAATTACGCTCTGGAAATACCATGGGCATAAGGGGAGGGGCACAACCACGGCATGCCCAGAATGCGGCTCAACCGCACTAGGGGCTCCCAATTTTGTCATTTCTCTTTTCTTATTTTTAGGACTCCACTCTTCGGAAGGCCTGTCCGGCAGTACACTCGCCGAACACACGATGCAACAGCCAGGGAGATAGCAAGCCACGTCGAAAGTCCAGGTGGTCTCTATAACGAGCTAAATACCTGTCTTACTTAAAGTCTCGCAGCTTGCCCCTCGAGGGGGACATGCTAAAAAATCCCATCTCTTGCTTATCGCACTATTTGTATCGTTCTGCTTTCATAGCAGCCCTTTAATAAACAATACATAACTCTTGTCTATTATCGCATCATTTTTCATGTAAATATGTTCAGTCATGAGATTATGCAACCGTACACTTTGGTACGGCCAATACACCAGGGGCTCGAGCACCCCAGAATACGGTGTGAGAAGACCGAACACTCTCATGAGTGCGGCACCCCGAACTTATAGCATTATATGCATCGGCTCCGAATCATGTCTTGGGTCAATAGTTGGGTTTGCCCGGCTCCCATGTTTTGGTACCTTACATTCCGTTATATCGGCTAAGTAGCGTTGGGAGAACTACTGCGATTGTGCCCCAGTTGAGCTAGGTTAACACCTCAGTAGAGAAAGCTAAAACCGACCGTCATGACAGGGCGAGAGACCGGTCGCTGTTCGAGAGGTTTTTCGAGTCCCTAAAGACTTATGCCGCTTAGAGCGAGGAGCTGGATTTATCCGGCCTAGGCATGGATAGCGCCCCGAACTCGGTCTTCCGAATACTAGGGGCTTCGCCGAAATTTAAAATTATACAATTCTATGGCTAAGTGAGAGTAATAAAGCATTATAAGTCTGACTGCCTTGTTCGTTGTGCTGAGCGCCTCCCTCGAAGGACCCAAGAATGGGAACAAGAGCACTCAGGTTTATCCCGAACACCCCAGCACTCGTGGCATGGGGGCAGAAGCCGACGGCTTGCATCTCTCAGATTTAATAAACGGCCGCACATAAGGTAATATTTTAAATTCAAAAAGCGTTGCTTAGCGCATATGAACAAGTTTCAGCGCACAGGACAAACATAAGCGAGTTTACTCAAAAATTAAATCCTTGGAACATTCGTTCGCCACAAGGCGGGCACCCTTCAGGATGCCCTCATAGTACATCTCGGGCCTGCGATGCTCCTTCCCCTCCAGTGGCCCATCCTTCACCAGCTTCTCAGCATCCAGCTTGCCCCAGTGCACTTTGGCATGGGCAAGGGCCCTATGGGCGCCTTCGATGCATACGGAGCGCTTGATGACTTCAAGCCATGGACAGGCATCCACCAGCCGCCGCACCAGCCCAAAGTAGCTCCCAGGCATGGCCTCCCCAGGCCACAGCCGGCCTATAAGGCCCTTCATGGCCTGTTCGGCTGCCTTATGGAGCTCGACCGGCTACTTCAGCGGGTCGCTCAGGGGCACCGGGTGTCCGGCCTCAGCATACTAGGACCAGAACACCTTCTCCGTCGAGCTCCCCTCCTCGGCCCGATAGAATGCGGCGGCGTCAGATACACTGCAGGGCAGATCTGCGAATGCTCCTGGAGAGCTCCGGACTCGGGTAAGTAACAGGTAATTTACTTTCACGTGCTTGCTTTGCATAAAGAATGCCTTACCCGCCGCTATCTTTTTCATCGCCTCAATTTCCTGGAGGGCCTTTTGGGCTTTGGCCTTGGCAGATTTGGCGCTTTCCAGTGCCGAGGCAAGCTCAGACTCTCGAGTCTTTGAGTCAAGCTCTAAACTCTCATGTTTTTTCACAAGAGCATTAAGCTCTTGCCGCACCTCTGCCACCTGCGCCTCCTGCTTTTCTCGCTCAGTGCGCTCCATGGCCGCATTGTCTTTGGCCTTGGACAGCGCTTCCTTCAGGGCCGCCACCTCGGTTGTGGCCCCTGTAATATTCACGTTGGTCCTGTCATTATTTGCAACTAGGTATTTTTATATACTGACATAAGGTACTACCTACCTTCCTTGTCCTCGAGCTGCTTGTTGGCACGTCCGAGCTCGTTCTAGGACCGCTCGAGGCTCTGCTTCAATTCATCGACCTTCGCAGTCAGTGCGGCAGAGGTCAGCAGCGTAGTATGCATTCCCATATTGACATATTTATGTTAGACTCCTACGTATATCTTTTTAGATCCTCAGTCCGGCTTTTCTCTCCGAACACCAAACTGAGCATCAGGGGCTACTGTCTATGCCGTAACATTTTTATATGTTCTAAATACATACCTCAAAGCCTGTTAGAAGGCTGGCACAGGCTTCTGTCAGCCCGCTCTTGGCGGACTGAACCTTCTGGATCACCGCACTCATAACAGTGCGGTGTCCCTCGTCGATAGAGGCGCCGTTAAGCACCTCCAGCAAATTGTCCGGCGCCTCCGGTTGGACAGATGCCGTCGGTGTTGTAGGCTTGCCCTTCTTGCGAGGGGGCCGCCTGCCGGACTCCGGGGCCACTGAAGGTTCTGGTGCGGTATCCGGCCCAGGGCCGGACTTGATCCCTCCGGGGTTTTATCCCCTTTGGGCCTGGAGTCCGGGAGGTCACCTTGCGGCGCCTCCGGGACCACCTCCTCCTGGTTTAGCCCCTTTTGGGACTCCACCTCGGCATCATCCGTAGGGCGGGGGGAGGTAGCCGTCGGGAGTGAAAGACTATTCACATCCGACGAATCCAGGGAGCCGCTCGGCGAATCATCAAGCTGAGCCTTGGGTGGACTGCATGATTATATTCGGCATCAGAACTGTGCAAATAAAGGAACGCCATGAACTATTCTGGTATCCGGATACTTACAATTTGGCCAGGGGCTTGGCCCTGGATGGCCACTCCTCTCCGCCGTCATCGGCGTCGGAGGCGTAATCCGGAAGAAGGGTCTTCCCCTTCTTGGACCCTCCGGCCTCCCCAGTTGGGGTGGCCTTTCTTTTCTTTCCTCCCCCCGTTGGAGGGGGAGAGGCTTCTTATTCCTCCTCCTCGTCTTCAGAGGAGGAGTGTGCTTCGGGGTCGTCGGGCGATGAGTCCGACACCACCAGTCGCCAGGAGCTCCTTCGAGTTCCCGTGGCCTTCTTCTTGGCCTTCTTCTCCGGCACCACATGGGGTGCCGGGACCAGCAGCTTCGTCAAACGGGCGTCGCTGGGTCTTCGGGCAAAGGAGCCAGATAGTCGATCTGTCCGGCCTTCTTCTGCCAGTCCTGTTAAAGGAATGGGAGTTTAGATCCCGCATAGAGTCAAACTATGAAAAATAAATACCATGTAATGGGTAAACTAAGCTTACCGCGCTGGCTTGGTGCTTCGCGCAGAATCCGCGATCCTCGGTAGTGGGAGGGTGGACCTCGGAGCTCTTGAAAAGCACCTTCCAAGCATCTTCGTGCGTTGTGTCGAAGAGCCTGGGTAGAGTTTGGTACTGAGCCGGGTCGAATTCCCACAGGTTAAAGGCCCGCCGTTGACACAGGAGGATCCGGCGGAAGAGCATGACCTGGACTACGTTGACGAGTTTAACCTTCTTGTCCATGAGGTTCTGGACGCAGGTTTGGAGTCCGGTCGCCTCTTCCGGATTACCCCACGACATGCCCGTCTCTTTCCATGAGGTGAGCCGCGTGGGGATGCCAGATCGGAACTCGGGGGCCGCTGCCCATTCAGGGTCACGCGGCTCGGTGATGTAGAACCACCCCAATTGCCACCCTTTGATGGTTTCCACAAAGGAGCCCTCGAGCCATGTGACATTGGCCATCTTGCCCACCATGGCGCCTCCGCACTCCGCTTGTCGGCCGCCCACGACCTTCGGCTTGACATTGAAGGTCTTCAGCCATAAGCCGAAGTGGGGCTGGATGCGGAGGAAGACTGAGGGAGTTCCGGACTAGGGGGTGTCCGGATAGCCGAACTATCATGATCGGCCGGACTCCAAGACTATGAAGATACAAGATTGAAGACTTCGTCCCGTGTCCGGATGGGACTTTCCTTGGCGTGGAAGGCAAGCTTGGCGATACGGATATGTAGATCTCCTACCATTGTAACCGACTCTGTGTAACCCTAGCCCTCTCCGGTGTCTATATAAACCGGATGGCTTTAGTCTGTAGGACGAACAACAATCATACCATAGGCTAGCTTCTAGGGTTTAGCCTCCTTGATCTCATGGTAGATCTACTCTTGTAACACACATCATCAATATTAATCAAGCAGGATGTAGGGTTTTACCTCCATCAAGAGGGCCCGAACCTGGGTAAAACATCATGTCCCTTGTCTCCTGTTACCATCCGCCTAGACGCACAGTTCGGGACCCCCTACCCGAGATCCGCCGGTTTTGACACCGACATTGGTGCTTTCATTGAGAGTTCCTCTGTGTCGTCACCGATAGGCTCGATGGCTTCTTCGACCATCATCAACGACGCAGTCCAGGGTGAGACCTTTCTCCCCGGACAGATCTTCGTATTCGGCGGCTTTGCACTGCGGGCCAATTCGCTTGGCCATCTGGAGCAGATCGAAAGCTACGCCCCTGGCCGTCAGGTCAGATTTGGAAGTTTGAACTTCACGGCTGACATCCGCGGGGACTTGATCCTCGATGGATTCGAGCCACAGCCGAGCGTGCCGCACTGTCACGGCGAGCATGATTTAGCTCTGCAGCCGGACAGTACCCTGGAGGCCGCACTCGAACCCGCTCCGATCTTCAATTCGGAGCCGGCTGCGCAGATCGAGGACGGATGGCTAGACACCGCCTCGGGGGCTGCAACCTCTACGGCGATAGAGCCGAACTAACCTTGTCACTCATAAAGCTCGTGACTCCGAGGTGCCGGACTCCTCGCCGGACTCCGAACCTCCCGCGCCCCCTCCGATCGAATCCGATTGGGCGCCGATCATGGAGTTCACCGCAGCGGACATCTTTCAACACTCACCTTTCGGCGACATCTTGAGTTCGCTAAAGTGTCTCTCGTTATCAGGAGAGCCCTGGCTGGACTGCGGTCAGGACGGTTGGGATGCGGACAACGAAGAAATTCAAAGCCCACCCACCACCCACTTGGTAGCCGTTGTCGACGATCTAACCGACATGCTAGACTACGACTCCAAAGACATCGACAGTATGGACGACGATGCCAGGGACGACCAAGAACCAGTGCCCACTGGGCACTGGAAAACCACCTCATCATATGACATATACATGGTGGATATCCCAAAAGAAGGGAATGGCGAAGGAACAGCGGAGGATGACCCCTCCAAGAAACAGCCCAAGCGCCGGCGTCAGCGGCGCCGCTCTAAATCCCGCCACAGCAAGAATGAAGATTCCGGCACCGGAGATAATAATACACCGGACAGTGCCGAAGACAACCCACTCCAGCAAGATCCAGCGCAGGAGGACGGAGACGCCAGCACTCATGAGAGAGCGGCAGAAGAAGAGGTAGAAGATTATATGCCTCCCTCCGGAGACGAAGCAAGCCTCGACGACGATGAATTCGTCGTGCCTGAGGATCCCGTCGAACAAGAGCGTTTTAAACGCAGGCTTATGGCCACGGCGAACAGCCTCAAGAAAAAGCAGCAACAGCTTAGAGCTGATCAAGATCTGCTAGCCGACAGATGGACTGAAGTCCTCGCGGCCGAAGAGCATGAGCTCGAACGCCCCTCCAAAAGCTACCCTAAACGCAAGCTGCTCCCCCGATTAGAGGAGGAAGCGTATGAACCCGCATCACCAGGAGACAATACGGCTGACCGACCACCCCGTGGTCGCGACAGAGAGGCCTCTAGGCCCTTCACTAGACCCGTACCCCGGCATCGCTCGAAAAGCACAAGGCCACAGGGGAACGCTCCGGACTTGCGAGATATATTGGAGGATAAGGCAAGACAATCAAGATCGATCTATGGATCGCGTGGGCGCCCCACGGTACGTGACGACAACCGTCGCGCCGGACACAGTAAGTCCGGCCGGGCCGAACAAAACAGACAAAGCTCTTTTGAGCTCCGTCGTGATATCGCCCAGTACAGAGGCGCCGCACACCCACTATGCTTCACAGATGAAGTAATGGATCATCAAATCCCCGAAGGGTTTAAACCCGTGAATATCGAATCTTACGATGGCACAACAGACCCCGCGGTTTGGATCGAAGACTATCTTCTTCACATCCACATGGCCCGCGGTGACGATCTTCACGCCATCAAATATCTCCCCCTCAAGCTTAAAGGACCAGCCCGGCATTGGCTTAACAGCTTGCCAGCAGAGTCAATTGGGAGTTGGGAAGACCTGGAAGCCGCATTCCTCGATAACTTCCAAGGCACGTATGTGCGACCACCAGACGCTGATGACCTAAGCCACATAATTCAGCAGCCAGACGAATCGGCCAGACAATTCTGGACATGGTTCTTAACCAAGAAAAACCAAATCGTCGACTGTCCGGATGCGGAGGCCCTCGCGGCCTTCAAGCATAATATCCGCGACGAGTGGCTTGCCCGGCACCTGGGACAGGAAAAGCCGAAATCCATGGCAGCCCTCACATCACTCATGACCCGCTTCTGCGCGGGTGAGGACAGCTGGCTAGCACGCAGCAACAACCTCAGCAAAAATTCTGGCAGTCCGGATTCAAGGACCGTAATGGCAGGTCGCATCGTAACAAAAACAAACGCCGCATGAATGGCGACAATAGTGAGGATACGACAGTCAATGCCGGATTCAGAGGCTCTAAACCCGGTCAGCGGAAAAAGCCATTCAAAAGAACTGCTCCGGGTCCGTCCAATTTGGACCGAATACTCGACCGCTTGTGCCAGATACACGACACCCCCGAAAAGCCAGCTAACCACACCAATAGGGACTGTTGGGTATTCAAGCAGGCAGGCAAGTTAATTGCCGAAAACAATGACAAGGGGCTGCATAGCGATGACGAGGAAGAGACCCGACCGCCGAACAATAGAGGACAGAAGGGTTTCCCCCCACAGGTGCGGACGGTGAACATGATATACGCAACGCACATACCCAAAAGGGAGCGGAAGCGTGCACTCAGGGAATGTATACGCGATGGAGCCAGTTGCCCCAAAGTTCAATCCATGGTCCTCCTGCCCGATCACTTTTGACCGAAGGGATCACCCCACCAGCATCCGCCACGACGGATTCGCCGCATTGGTCCTAGACCCAATCGTCGATGGATTTCACCTCACCAGAGTCCTGATGGACGGCGGCAGCAGCCTGAACCTGCTTTATCAGGATACAGTGCGCAAAATGGGCATAGACCCCTCAAGGATTAAACCTACCAAGACGACCTTTAAAGGCGTCATACCAGGTGTAGAAGCCAATTGTACAGGCTCAGTCACACTGGAAGTGGTCTTCGGATCCCCGGATAACTTCCAAAGCAAGGAGTTAATCTTCGACATAGTTCCGTTCCGCAGCTGCTATCATGCCCTGCTCGGACGTATCGCGTTTGCAAAGTTCAACCGGTGCCGCACTACGCATACCTCAAGCTCAAGATGCCAGGCCCTCGAGGAGTCATCACGGTCAATGGAAACACTGAACATTCTCTCCGAACGGAGGAACATACAGCGGCTCTCACAGCAGAAGTACAATGCAGCCTCTTAAGGCAATTCTCCAGTCCGACCATTAAGCGGCCGGACATAGCTAAGTGCGCCCGGAGTAACCTACAACAAGACTACCTGGCACGTTCCGAGCACGCGTAGCAATGCGGCCCCAACCCCAGCCCCTGTAAAACGTCAAAACAGGTCCTTCACGTACACCATTACGCCCTGAAGATACCATGGGCATGGGGAAAGGGGCACGACCACGATAGGCCCAGACTGCGGCTCAACCACACCAGGGGCTCTCAAGTATGTCGTTCTTTTTTCTTTTCTTTTTCCTTTTTTACCCACAGGACTCCGTTCGTTAGAGGCCCTGTCTGGTAGCAGACCTGCCGAACTCACGATGCAACAGCCAGGGAAGGATAAAGGCTACAACGAATATCCAGGTGGTCTCCATTACGAGCATTAAATCTGTTTTACGCACCATTCGGCAGCCTACCCCTGGAGGGGGACATGTTTAACAGTCCCATCCCTTGCTTATCGCACCATTTGTATCGTTCTGCACTTACAGCAGTCTTCTTGAATAAACAATGCAGCACCTTTTTGCTTATAATTGCATTTTCTTTTTATACATATGTTCATTTACGACATGTTGCATCCGTACACTTTGGTACAGCTAAAATACACCAGGGGCTTATGTTTCCCGCATCATGGTGAGTTAAGTCCGAACACTTTCACAAGTGCGGCACCCCGAACTTATAGCACTATATGCATCGGCTCCGAATCATGTCTTGGGTCAATAGTTGGGTTTGCCCGGCTCCCATGTTTTGGTACCTTACGTTCCGTTGTATCGGCTAAGGTAGCACTGGGAGAACCACTGCGATTGCGCCCCAGTTCAGCTGGGTTAACGCCTCAATGGAGAAAGCTAAAACTGACCGTCATGATGAGGCGAGAGCCGGTCGCTGTTCGAGAGGTTTTTGCGAGTCCTTAAAGACTTATGCCGCTTAGAGCGAGGAGCCGGATCTTGTCCGGCCCAGGCGTGGATAGCGCCCCAAATTCGGCCTTTCGAAGACTAGGGGCTTCGCCGAAATTTAAAATTATAGAATTCTATGGCTAAGTGAGAGTGTTCAAGCATTATAAGTCCGGTTGCCTTGTTCGCTGTGTTGAGCGCCTCCCTAGATGGACCCAAAAATGGGAACAAGAGTGCTCAAGTTTATCCCGAACACCCCAGCACTCGTGGCATGGGGGCTGAAGCCGACGACTTGCCATCTCTCAGATTTGATAAACAGCCGCACAGAAGGTAATATTTTAAATTAACAAGCGTTGCTTAGCGCATATGAACTAAGTTTTCAGCGCACAGGATAACAAAATGCGAGTCTACTCAAAAATTACATCTTTGGAGCACTCCCCCGCAATAGTGCGGGCGCCCTTCAGCACACTCTTATAATACATCTCGGGCGTGCGATGCTCCTTGCCCTCTGGTGGCGGGTCCGTCACAAGCTTCTGGGCATCCATCTTGCCCCAGTGCACCTTTGCGCGGGCAAGGGCCCGACGGGCACCCTCAATACAGGCGGAGTGCTTGATGACTTCAACCCACGGGCACGCATCCACCAGCCGCCGCACCAGGCCGAAGTAGCTCCCAGGCATGGCCTCCTTAGGCCACAGCCGAACTATGAGGCCCTTCATGGCCTGTTCGGCCGCCTTGTGGAGCTCGACCAGCTGCTTCAGCTGGTCGCTAAGGGGCACCGGATGTCCGGCCTCAGCATACTGAGACCAGAAGACCTTCTCCGTCGAGCTCCCCTCCTCGGCCCGGTAGAATGCGGCAGCATCGGACACGCTGCGAGGAAGATCTGCGAACGCTCCTGGAGAGCTCCAAATTCGGGTAAGCAACAGGTAATTAACACTCACATGCTTACTTTGCATGAAAAATGCCTTACCCGCTGCTATTTTCTTCACCGTCTCAATCTCCTAGAGGGCCTTGTAGGCTTCGGCCTTAGCGGCTTTGGCACTCTCAAGAGCCGTTGCAAGCTCATACTCTCGAGTCTTCGAGTCACGCTCCAGGCTCTCATGTTTTTTCATGAGATCCTGGAGCTCTTGCTGTACCTCCGCCACCCACGCCTCCTGCTTCTCTCGCTCAGTGCGCTCCGCGGCCGCATTGCGTTCGGCCGGGCCACCGCCTCTTTCAGGGTCGCCACCTCGTTAGTGGCCCCTGCAATACCCACGTTATCCTTGTCATTCTTTTTGCAACCAAAATCCTTTTCTGTAAGGTACAATTTTAATAAGGTGTTACTCACCTTCCTTGTCCTCGAGCTGCTTCTTGGCACGGCCGAGCTCGTTCTCGGACCGCTCGAGGCTTTACTTCAAAGTATTGACCTCCGCAGTCAGTGCGGCAGAGGTCAGCAGCGCAGCCTGCAATCCCATATTGACATATTTTTATGACTCCTGCGTATATCTTTTTAGATCCTCAGTCCGGCTTTTCTTTCCGAACACCGAACCGAGCATCAGGGGCTACTGTCTATGCGGTACCATTTTATACATATTGAAATTCTTACCTCAAAGCCTGTTAGAAGGCTGCTGCAGGCTTCGGTCAGCCCGCTCTTGGCGAGCTGCACCTTCTGAATCACCGCACTCATAACAGTGCGGTGTTCCTCTTCAATGGAGGCGCCATTGAGCGCCTCCAGCAAGTTATCCGGCGCCTCCGGTTGGACGGAGGCTGCCGGCGTCACGGTCTTGCCCTTCTTACGAAGGGGTCGCCCGCCGGACTCCGGAGCCACTGTGGGTTCCGGGGCCGAGTCCGGTGCAAAGTCCGGGAGGTTGTCCTGCGACACCTCCGGGGCCTCCTCCTCCTGGTGGGTCCCTTCCTGGGATCCCACCTCGGCATCGTCCGCATCACGGGGGGTGGAGGCCGTCGGAAGAGAATCCATATCCGACGCACCTAAGGACCCGCTCGACGAAGCGGGAAGATCATCCTTAGGCGGACTGCAGGGTTGTATGCGGCATTAGAAAGACATTATGTGGCGGAAAATAAAAACCTTGAAGTTATTCGGGAGTCCGGATACTTACGATCTCGCCAGGGGCTTGGCCCTTGGAGGCCAGTCCTCGTCGTCGTCACTGGCGTTGGTGGAGCAGTCCGGGGGAAGAGTTTTTCCCTTCTTGGACCCTTCAGCCTCCCTTGTTGGGGAGGCCTTCCTTTTCTTCCCTCCCCCCGCTGGGGGAGAGGCTTTCTTCTTCTCCTCCTCGCCTTGGTGGGAGGAGTCGGCCTCGGATTCATCATCCGATAGCACCTGAAAATGGGAACTCTTCCGAGTCCCCATGGCCTTCTTCTTGGCCTTGTTCTCCGGCACCACGTGAGGTGCCGGAGCCAGCAGCCCCGTTAGGCGGGCGTCCGCTGGGTCCTCTGGTAATGGGGCCGGACAGATAGTCCGTTCGGCCTTCGCCAGCTAGTCCTGTCAAAGGTAAAGGGAGTTTAGATCCCGCATAGAGTCAAACTATGGAAAACAAATGGCAAAATCACTTACCTCGTCAGCTGGACGCTGCGAGCGGAATCCGCGATCTTCGGTAGCGGATGCGGGAGCCTCGGCGCCTTTGAACAACACCTTCCAGACATCTTCGTACGTAGTGTCGAAGAGCCCGCTCAGGGTCTGGTGCTGCGCCGGATCGAACTCCCACATGTTGAAGCCCCGTCGTTGGCACGGGAGAATCCAGCGGATGAGCATGACCTGGACTACATTGACAAGCTTGAGCTTCTTGTCCACCAGCTTTTGGATGCAGGCTTGGAGTCCGGTCAGCTCCTCCGAATTGCCCCAGATCCGGCCACTCTCTTTCCAGGAGGTGAGCCGTGTAGGGATGCCGGATCTGAATTCGGGGGCCACTGCCCAATCAGGGTCACGCGGCTCGGTGATGTAGAACCACCCCGATTGCCACCCCTTGATGGTTTCCACAAAAGTGCCCTCCAGCCACGTAACGTGGGACATCTTGCCTACCATGGCGCCTCTGCACTCCGCTTGGCTGCCCTTCACAACCTTCGGCTTGACACTGAAGGTCTTGAGCCACAAGCCGAAGTGGGGCTGGATGCAGAGGAAGGCCTCGCACACGACGATAAACGCCGAGATGTTGAGGATGAAATTCGGGGCCAGATCATGGAAATCTAGGCCGTAGTAGAACATGAGCCCCCAGACAAAGGGATGAAGTGGGAAGACCAGTCCGCGGAGGAAATGGGGAAGAAATACTACCGTCTCATGGGGCCTAGGGGTGGGGATGAGCTCTCCCTCGTCGGGGAGCCGATGCACGATGTCGCTGGACAAATATTCGGCGTCGTGCAGCTTCTGGATCTGCCCCTCCGTGACGGAGGAGGCCATCCACTTGCCTCCCGCTTCAGACATAGTTGGAGAAGGTTGAGGTGAGAAGTGCGGACTTGGGCGCTGGAGCTCGAGTTCGCAGAGATGGATAAGCCAAGGAGGAAGAAGGCGCAGGTAAAAGGGTTGGATCTTTATCCCCTTATATGGGCGGACAAAAACATGTGTCCCCACCGGCCTGGTAAAACTCGCTTATCTCCCAAGCGTCACAATCAATGGCGGGGTTGGGTTACCCACGTCCGTATTGATGGGAATCCCGGAATAAGGGGAACACGATCTCTGCTTCGACAAGACGTGCCAAGGAAACCGCCTCGCTAAATGCGCTGAGGTGATACAATAAAAACAATTCGAGTAAAGGCTTGGTAATGGTGTGACGTCACGCCACAAAATACGTCAGCAGATTGAACTTGTGTAATATTATTCTCTCTACGGTGGTACGTGGAATTTATTTTTGCAGAGCCGGACACTATCCTGGTGTTCACAATCTTCTATAAACTATTCGGAGTTAGAACCCGCCTTGCAATGCCGAAGACAACATGCGCGCCGGACTCGTCGTCATTGAAGCCTGGTTCAGGGGCTACTGAGGGAGTTCCGGACTAGGGGATGTCCAGATAGCCGAACTATCATGATCGGACGGACTCCAAGACTATGAAGATACAAGATTGAAGACTTTGTCCCGTGTCCGGATGGGACTTTCCTTGGCGTGGAAGGCAAGCTTGGCGATACGGATATGTAGATCTCCTACCATTGTAACCGACTCTGTGTAACCCTAGCCCTCTCCGGTGTCTATATAAACCGGATGGCTTTAGTCCGTAGGACGAACAACAATCATACCATAGGCTAGCTTCTAGGGTTTAGCCTCCTTGATCTCGTGGTATATCTACTCTTGTAACACACATCATCAATATTAATCAAGCAGGACATAGGGTTTTACCTCCATCAAGAGGGCCCGAACCTGGGTAAAACATCGTGTCCCTTGTCTCCTATTACCATCCGCCTAGACACACTGTTCGGGACCCCCTACCCGAGATCCACGGGTTTTGACACCGACAAAGACCTTACACACGGCGATAAACGCCGAGATGTTGAGGATGAAGTTCGGGGCCATTGTGGAAATCCAGGCCATAGTAGAACATGAGCCCCCGGACAAATGGGTGAAGAGGAAAGCCCAGTCCGCAGAGGAAATGGGGGAGAAGCACGACCCTCTCATGGGGCCTGGGGGTGGGGATGAGCTGCCCCTCATCTGGGAGCCGGTGCGCGATGTCGTTGGACAAGTATCCAGCTTTCCTCAGCTTCTTGATTTGCCCCTCCGTAACGGAGGAGGCCATCCACCTGCCTCCCACTCCAGACATGATTGGAGAAGGTTGAGGTGGGAAGTGCGGACTTGGGCACTGGAGCTCGAGTGCGCAGGAATAGATAAGCGAAGGAGGAGGAAGGAGTAGATGGAAAGGGTTGATTCTTATCCCCTTATATGGGCGGCCGAAACTATGTGCCCCCACCAGCCTAGTAAAACTCGCTTATCTCCCAAGCGCCGTGATTAGTGGCGTGGTTGGGTTACCCACGCCCATATTGATGAGAATCCCGGAATAAGGGGACGCGATCTCTGCTTTGACAAGACGTGCCAAGGAAACCGCCTCGCTAAACACGCTGAGGTGGGACAGTAAAACGATTCAAATAAAGGCTTGGCTGTGGCATGATGTCACGCTACGGAATATGTCAGCAGATTAGATTTGTGCGAATATTATTCTCTCTACGGTGGTATGTGGAAACTATTTTGCAGAGCCGGACACTATCCTTGTGTTCAACATCTTCTATGAAGTATTCGGAGGAGGAACCCGCCTTGCAATGCCGAAGACAATTTGTGCGCCGGACTCGTCGTCATTGAAGCCTGGTTCATGGGCTACTGAGGGAGCCCTGGATTAGGGGGTGTCCGGATGGCCGGACTATGACCTTTGGCCGGACTCCTGGACTATGAAGATACAAGATTGAAGACTTCGTCCCATGTCCGGATAGGACTTTCCTTGGCGTGGAAGGCAAGCTTGGCAATGCAATATGTAGATCTCCTCCCATTGTAACCGACTCAGTGTAACCCTAGCCCTCTCCGATGTCTATATAAACCAAAGAGGTTTAGTCCGTAGGACGAACAACAATCATACCATAGGCTAGCTTCTAGGGTTTAGCCTCTTTGATCTCGTGGTAGATCAACTCTTGTACTACCCATATCATCAATATTAATCAAGAAGGAGTAGGGTTTTACCTCCATCGAGAGGGCCCGAACCTGGGTAAAAACATCGTGTCCCTTGTCTCCTGTTACCATCTGCCTAGACGCACAGTTCGGGACCCCCTACCTGAGATCCGCCGGTTTTGTCACCGATAATGGTGGTCTGTGAAGCTATTCACGTTGAAGACTAGGACATGAGACATGAAGACTATGGAGCGCAAAGACTTAGTTGTTTCGTTGTTTCCTTTTCTTCTTTATTGAGTCATAGGAACCACCGCACTATTAAGTGGGCTCCAAGTGAACAAAGTCAGAGTGACCGAAGTGATGCTCAACCAAATCCTATGTCTTTGAGCGAAGACAATGAGAGCAAATCTTATCCAGAGTCAGATGAGTCAGCTTTACTTGTAGCCCAAGTCAAGCTGCCACGTGTGTTTGAAATTTGACCGTTGGGACACGTGTCAGTTCCTTAGTGACCTAGGGTCATTTCAGATAAATCAGGTCGGGTTGCCCAGTGGCAAAATAGCCCACCCCCTACACCATAAATTGGTGGCTGCTCAGAGTTAGTGCACGGCTTTTGTCGTTTGAGAGCAACCCACCTCTGAAGCTTTTGAGAGAGAATCCTTGTGAGGACAAAGTCCAAACCACCGAAAGCCCAAAGAGTGTTTGGCATCATTGAAGTCTTTATGTCCGCGTGATCTGAAGACTTGTTACACTTGAGGGCTGTGAATCCTCCACTCGGTTAGGCGTCGCGTTTTGAGCATCCGAGAGTCATTGTGGATTGCCGGTGAACAAAGTTTGTGAAGGTTTGGAAGTCTACCTTGAAGACTTACCAGAGTGATTCGGCGGGGACTAGGTGTCCTTAGCTCAAGGGGAATAAGGTGAAGATGCGGTCTTCTGAGTTGAATCTCAGCCTCCCTAACCAGACATACAGTTGTCACAGCAACTGGAACTGGTCGAACAAATCTCTCTCCTCTCCAAGCTACTGGTTCTATCTCTCACTTCTCTTTACTTACAGTTTGTATTCGTGAAGTCATTGCCTGCTTGCATTATCTGTTTGACTTCACTGTGTGACTACTTGGTCTGATTGGCTTCATACTATCTTCCATCCTGATCCTTACTACCTAGCTGCTGATAGTCTTCGTGCTTTCACTTCATTGAATACTTGACTATGGCTTGCCTAGTGTAGTCTACCTTCCTCCGCATACGAATAGTGTCATTTCTATTGTTTGTCTTTGAAACTCCCATGTTTTGAAGACTTTCATAAAAATTGCCTATTCACCCCTCCCCTCTAGTCGATAACTAGCTCTTTCAATTAGTATCAGAGCAAGGTACTCCCTTGTTCTGTGTGATTCGGTTTAACCACCTGGAGTTTTAGCTATGTCGACTACAGGGATAATCAAAGTCTCCGTTGCGTGCCCCATCTTCGATGGCACTAAATACCCCTACTGGAAGAATAAGATGCGCATGCATCTTGAAGCCATTGATGTCGATCTGTGGTATGTCATCAAGAATGACGTTCCCAAGACCGGTGAAGGTGTCACCCCTGCTGATATCAAGAAGTTCGTTCAACTGGACTCTACCACCAAGAACATCATCTATGGTCATCTGACCAAAGGATAGTATGGTCGTGCGAGTGCTTTGGAAACGTCGAAGCTAGTCTAGGACTGGCTCTCCAAGGTCAATGAAGGCATCTTAACTCAGCGAGATCAAAGGATCAGTGTCCTCCGCAACCTCTTCAACCGCTTCAAGTGACACGACAATGAGAACCTCCAGCTCACATTTGATCGCCTCACTAATATCACAAATGAGCTCCAAGCACTCAGCACCTCTGAGATCAGGAAGCATGAAATAGTCAAGACACTACTGAGATCACTTGACAGCTCATTTGACACCTTAGCCCTGATGATTCGAGAATGCCCTGACTTCAAGACTCTCGACCCGTCTGACATACTTCAGAGGCTCAACACACATGAGTTTCAGCTATCTGACAAACGAGATATCTATGTGTTGGAAATATGCCCTAGAGGCAATAATAAAAGGATTATCATTATATTTCCTTGTTCATGATAATTGTCTTTTATTCATGCTATAATTGTATTATCTGGAAATCGTAATACACGTGTGAATACATAGACCACAACATGTCCCTAGTGAGCCTCTAGTTGACTAGCTCGTTGATCAATAGATAGTCATGGTTTCCTGACTATGGACATTGGATGTCATTGATAACGATATCACATCATTAGGATAATGATGTGATGGACAAGACCCAATCCTAAGCATAGCACAAGATCGTGTAGTTCGTTTGCTAGAGCTTTTCCAATGTCAAGTATCTTTTCCTTAGACCATGAGATCGTGTAACTCCCGGACACCGTAGGAGTGCTTAGGGTGTACCAAACGTCACAACGTAACTGGGTGACTATAAAGGTATACTACGGGTATCTCTGAAAGTGTCTGTTGGGTTGACACGGATCGAGACTGGGATTTGTCACTCCGTATGACAGAGAGGTATCTCTGGGCCCACTCGGTAATGCATCATCATAATGAGCTCAAAGTGACCAAGTGTCTGGTCACGGGATCATGCATTATGGTACGAGTAAAGTGACTTGCCGGTAACGATATCGAACGAGGTATTGGGATACCGACGATCGAATCTCGGGCAAGTAACATACCGATTGACAAAGGGAATTGTATACGGGGTTGCTTGCATCCTCAACATCGTGGTTCATATGATGAGATCATCGAGGAGCATGTGGGAGCCAACATAGGTATCCAGATCCCACTGTTGGTTATTGACCGGAGAGCCGTCTCGGTCATGTCTACGTGTCTCTCGAACCCATAGGGTCTACACACTTAAGGTTCGGTGATGCTAGGGTTGTAGAGATATTAGTATGCAGCAAACCGAAAGTTGTTCGGAATCCCGGATGAGATCTCGGATGTCACGAGGAGTACCGGAATGGTCCGGAGGTAAAGAATTGTATATGGGAAGTTGAGTTTCAGCCATCGAAAAAGTTTCGGGGGTCACTGGTATTGTACCAGGACCACCGGAAGGGTCCCGGGGGTCCACCGGGTGGGGACACCTATCCTGGAGGGCCCCATGGGCTGAAGTGGGAGGGGAACCAGCCCCTGGTGGGCTGGTGCGCCCCCCCTTGGGCCCCTCCTGCGCCTAGGGTTGGGAACCCTAGGGGAGGGGGCGCCTCCACTTGCCTTGGGGGGCAAGGCACCCCCCTTGGCCGCCCCCCCTAGGAGATCCCATCTCCTAGTTCCGGTGCCCCCGTGGGGACCCTATATAAAGAGGGAGGAGGGAGGGCAGCCGCACGCTTGCACTTGGCGCCTCCCTTCCCCCTTGCTACACCTCTCCCCCCCGCAGACGCTTGGCGAAGCCCTGCGGGATCCCTGCTGCATCCACCACCATGCCGTCGTGCTGCTGGATCTTCATCAACCTCTCCTTCCCCCTTGCTGGATCAAGAAGGAGGAGACGTCACGCTGGCCGTACGTGTGTTGAACGCGGAGGTGCCGTCCGTTCGGTGCTAGGATCTCCGGTGATTTGGATCACGACGAGTACGACTCCCTCAACCCCGTTCTCTTGAACGCTTCCGCTCGATCTACAAGGGTATGTAGATACACTCCTCTCTCTCGTTGCTAGATGAACTCATAGATTGATCTTGGTGAAACCGTAGGAAATTTTTTATTTTCTGCAATGTTCCCCAACAGTGGCATCATGAGCTAGGTCTATGCGTAGTTCTCTTTGCACGAGTAGAACACAAATCTGTTGTGTGCGTAGATGTTGTCAACTTTCTTGCCACTACTAGTCTTATTTTGCTTCAGCGGTATTGTGGGATGAAGCGGCCCGGACCGACCTTACACGTACGCTTACGTGAGACAGGTTCCACCGACTGACATGCACTAGTTGCATAAGGTGGCTAGCGGGTGTCTGTCTCTCCCACTTTAGTTGGAGCGGATTCGATGAAAAGGGTCCTTATGAAGGGTAAATAGAAGTTGACAAATCACGTTGTGGCTTTTTCGTAGGTAAGAAAACGTTCTTGCTAGAACCCTATTGCAGCCACGTAAAAGATGCAACAACAATTAGAGGACGTCTAACTTGTTTTTGCAGCAATTGCTTTGTGATGTGATATGGCCAAAAGTTGTGATGAATGATGAATGATATATTGTGATGTATGAGATCATGTTCTTGTAATAGGAATCACGACTTGCATGTCGATGAGTATGACAACCGGCAGGAGCCATAGGAGTTGTCTTAATTATTGTATGACCTGCGTGTCAATGATTTAACGCCATGTAATTACTTTACTTTATTGCTAAACCGTTAGCTATAGTAGTAGAAGTAATAGTTGGCGAGCAACTTCATGGAGACACGATGATGGAGATCATGGTGTCATGCCGGTGACGAAGATGATCATGGAGCCCCGAAGATGGAGATCAAAGGAGCTATATGATATTGGCCATATCATGTCACTACTATTTGATTGCATGTGATGTTTATCATGTTTTTGCATCTTGTTTACTTAGAACGACGGTAGTAAATAAGATGATCCCTCATAATAATTTCAAGAAAGTGTTCCCCCTAACTGTGCGCCGTTGCGACAGTTCGTTGTTTCGAAGCACCACGTGATGATCGGGTGTGATAGATTCTAACGTTCACATACAACGGGTGTAAGACAGATTTACACATGCAAAACACTTAGGTTAACTTGACGAGCCTAGCATGTACAGACATGGCCTCGGAACACAGAGACCGAAAGGTCGAACATGAGTCGTATGGAAGATACGATCAACATGGAGATGTTCACCGATGATGACTAGTCCGTCTCACGTGATGATCGGACACGGCCTAGTCGACTCGGATCATGTAACACTTAGATGACTAGAGGGATGTCTAATCTGAGTGGGAGTTCATTAAATAATTTGATTAGATGAACTTAATTATCATGAACTTAGTCTAAAATCTTTGCAAAAATGTCTTGTAGATCAAATGGCCAACGCTCATGTCAACATGAACTTCAACGCGTTCCTAGAGAAAACCAAGCTGAAAGATGATGGCAGCAACTATACGGACTGGGTCCGGAACCTGAGGATCATCCTCATAGCTGCCAAGAAAGCATATGTCCTAGAAGGACCGCTAGGTGAAGCACCCATCCCAGAGAACCAAGACGTTATGAACGCTTGGCAGTCACGTGCTGATGATTACTCCCTCGTTCAGTGCGGCATGCTTTACAGCTTAGAACCGGGGCTCCAAAAGCGTTTTGAGCAACACGGAGCATATGAGATGTTCGAGGAGCTGAAAATGGTTTTCCAAGCTCATGCCCGGGTCGAGAGATATGAAGTCTCCGACAAGTTCTATAGTTGTAAGATGGAGGAAAATAGTTCTGTCAGTGAGCACATACTCAAAATGTCTGGGTTGCACAACCGCCTGTCCCAGCTGGACATTAACCTCCCGGACGAGGCGGTCATTGACAGAATCCTTCAGTCGCTCCCACCGAGCTACAAGAGCTTTGTGATGAACTACAATATGCAGGGGATGGTGAAAACTATTCCTGAAGTATTTTCAATGCTGAAGTCAGCAGAGGTAGAAATCAAAAAGGAACATCAAGTGTTGATGGTCAATAAAACCACTAAGTTCAAGAAAGGCAAGGGTAAGAAGAACTTCAAGAAGGACGGCAAGGATGTTGCCGCGCCCGGTAAGCCAGTTGCCGGGAAGAAGTCAAAGAATGGACCCAAGCCTGAGACTGAGTGCTTTTATTGCAAAGGGAAGGGTCACTGGAAGCGGAACTGCCCCAAATACTTAGCGGACAAGAAGGCCGGCAACACTAAAGGTATATGTGATATACATGTAATTGATGTGTACCTTACCAGTGCTCGTAGTAGCTCCTGGGTATTTGATACCGGTGCCGTTGCTCATATTTGTAACTCAAAGCAGGAGCTGCGGAATAAGCGGAGACTGGCGAAGGACGAGGTGACGATGCGCGTCGGGAATGGTTCCAAGGTCGATGTGATCGCCGTCGGCACGCTACCTCTACATTTACCTACGGGATTAGTTTTAAACCTCAATAATTGTTATTTAGTGCCAAGTTTGAGCATGAACATTGTATCTGGATCTCGTTTAATACGAGATGGCTACTCATTTAAATCCGAGAATAATGGTTGTTCTATTTATATGAGAGATATGTTTTATGGTCATGCCCCGATGGTCAATGGTTTATTCTTAATGAATCTCGAACGTAATGTTACACATATTCATAGTGTGAATACCAAAAGATGTAAAGTTGATAACGATAGTCCCACATACTTGTGGCACTGCCGCCTTGGTCACATTGGTGTCAAGCGCATGAAGAAGCTCCATGCTGATGGACTTTTAGAGTCTCTCG
Organism: Triticum aestivum; assembly: GCF_018294505.1. Classification (NCBI taxonomy): domain Eukaryota; kingdom Viridiplantae; phylum Streptophyta; class Magnoliopsida; order Poales; family Poaceae; genus Triticum; species Triticum aestivum. Next base: position 15,981,142 of record NC_057798.1, on the reverse strand, counting down.
ATTATGAATCATTTGACACATGCGAACCATGCCTCATGGGCAAAATGACCAAGACTCCGTTCTCCGGAACAATGGAGCGAGCAACCAACTTATTGGAAATCATACATACTGATGTGTGCGGTCCAATGAGCGTTGAGGCTCGCGGAGGATATCGTTATGTTCTCACTCTCACTGATGACTTGAGTAGATATGGGTATGTCTACTTGATGAAACACAAGTCTGAGACCTTTGAAAAGTTCAAGGAATTTCAGAATGAGGTAGAGAATCAACGTGACCGAAAGATAAAGTTCTTACGATCAGATCGTGGAGGAGAATATTTAAGTCACGAATTTGGTACGCACTTAAGGAAATGTGGAATCGTTTCACAACTCACGCCGCCTGGAACACCTCAGCGTAACGGTGTGTCCGAACGTCGTAATCGCACTCTATTGGATATGGTGCGATCTATGATGTCTCTTACCGATTTACCGCTATCATTTTGGGGATACGCTCTAGAGACAGCTACATTCACTTTAAATAGGGCTCCGTCTAAATCCGTTGAGACGACACCGTATGAATTATGGTTTGGGAAGAAACCTAAGCTGTCGTTTCTAAAAGTTTGGGGATGCGATGCTTATGTCAAGAAACTTCAACCTGAAAAGCTCGAACCCAAGTCGGAAAAATGCGTCTTCATAGGATACCCTAAGGAAACCATTGGGTATACCTTCTACCTTAGATCCGAAGGCAAGATCTTTGTTGCCAAGAACGGATCCTTTCTGGAAAAAGAGTTTCTCTCGAAAGGAGTAAGTGGGAGGAAAGTAGAACTCGATGAAGTACTACCTCTTGAACCGGAAAGTAGTGCAGCTCAGGAAAATGTTCCTGTGGTGCCTACACCGACTGGAGAGGAAATTAATGATGATGATCAAGGTACTTCGGATCAAGTTGCTACTGAACTTCGTAGGTCCACAAGGACACGTTCCACGCCAGAGTGGTATGGCAACCCTGTCCTGGAAATCATGTTGTTAGACAACGGTGAACCTTCGAACTATGAAGAAGCGATGGCGGGCCCAGATTCCAACAAATGGCTTGAAGCCATGCAATCCGAGATAGAATCCATGTATGAAAACAAAGTATGGACTTTGACAGACTTGCCCGATGATCGGCGAGCGATAGAAAACAAATGGATCTTTAAGAAGAAGACGGACGCGGATGGTAATGTTACCATCTATAAAGCTCGACTTGTCGCTAAGGGTTATCGGCAAGTTCAAGGGGTTGACTACGATGAGACTTTCTCTCCCGTAGCGAAGCTGAAGTCCGTCCGAATCATGTTAGCAATTGCCGCATACTATGATTATGAGATATGGCAGATGGACGTCAAAACGGCATTCCTTAACGGCTATCTTAAGGAAGAACTGTATATGATGCAGCCGGAAGGTTTTGTCGACCCTAAGAATGCTAACAAGGTATGCAAGCTCCAGCGATCCATTTATGGGCTGGTGCAAGCATCTCGGAGTTGGAACATTCGCTTTGATGAGATGATCAAAGCGTTTGGGTTTATGCAGACTTATGGAGAAGCCTGCGTTTACAAGAAAGTGAGTGGGAGCTCTGTAGCATTTCTCATATTATATGTAGATGACATACTTCTGATGGGAAATGATATAGAACTTTTGGACAGCATTAAGGCCTACTTGAATAAGTGTTTTTCAATGAAGGACCTTGGAGAAGCTGCTTACATATTAGGCATCAAGATCTATAGGGATAGATCGAGACGCCTCATAGGTCTTTCACAAAGCACATACCTTGATAAGATATTGAAGAAGTTCAATATGGATCAGTCCAAGAAAGGGTTCTTGCCTGTATTGCAAGGTGTGAGATTGAGCTCGGCTCAATGCCCGACCACGGCAGAAGATAAAGAAGAGATGAGTGTCATCCCCTATGCCTCAGCCATAGGATCTATTATGTATGCCATGCTGTGTACCAGACCTGATGTAAACCTTGCCGTAAGTTTGGTAGGAAGGTACCAAAGTAATCCCGGCAAGGAACACTGGACAGCGGTCAAGAATATCCTGAAGTACCTGAAAAGGACAAAGGACATGTTTCTCGTCTATGGAGGTGACGAAGAGCTCGTCGTAAAGGGTTACGTCGATGCTAGCTTCGACACAGATCTGGATGACTCTAAGTCACAAACCGGATACGTGTATATGTTGAATCGTGGAGCAGTAAGCTGGTGCAGTTGCAAGCAGAGCGTCGTGGCGGGATCTACATGTGAAGCGGAGTACATGGCAGCCTCGGAGGCAGCGCATGAAGCAATATGGATGAAGGAGTTCATCACCGACCTAGGAGTCATACCCAATGCGTCGGGGCCGATCACTCTCTTCTGTGACAACACTGGAGCTATTGCCCTTGCCAAGGAGCCCAGGTTTCACAAGAAGACCAGGCACATCAAGCGTCGTTTCAACTCCATCCGTGAAAATGTTCAAGATGGAGACATAGATATTTGCAAAGTACATACGGATCTGAATGTCGCAGATCCGTTGACTAAACCTCTTCCGCGAGCAAAACATGATCAACACCAGAACTCTATGGGTGTTCGATTCATCACAATGTAACTAGATTATTGACTCTAGTGCAAGTGGGAGACTGTTGGAAATATGCCCTAGAGGCAATAATAAAAGGATTATTATTATATTTCCTTGTTCATGATAATTGTCTTTTATTCATGCTATAATTGTATTATCCGGAAATCGTAATACATGTGTGAATACATAGACCACAACATGTCCCTAGTGAGCCTCTAGTTGACTAGCTCGTTGATCAACAGATAGTCATGGTTTCCTGACTATGGACATTGGATGTCATTGATAACGAGATCACATCATTAGGAGAATGATGTGATGGACAAGACCCAATCCTAAGCATAGCACAAGATCGTGTAGTTCGTTTGCTAGAGCTTTTCCAATGTCAAGTATATTTTCCTTAGACCATGAGATCGTGTAACTCCCGGACACCGTAGGAGTGCTTTGGGTGTACCAAACGTCACAACGTAACTGGGTGACTATAAAGGTATACTACGGGTATCTCCGAAAGTGTCTGTTGGGTTGACACGGATCGAGACTGGGATTTGTCACTCCGTATGACGGAGAGGTATCTCTGGGCCCACTCGGTAATGCATCATCATAATGAGCTCAAAGTGACCAAGTGTCTGGTCACGGGATCATGCATTACGGTACGAGTAAAGTGACTTGCCGGTAACGAGATTGAACGAGGTATTGGGATACCGACGATCGAATCTCGGGCAAGTAACGTACCGATTGACAAAGGGAATTGTATACGGGGTTGCTTGAATCCTCGACATCGTGGTTCATCCGATGAGATCATCGAGGAGCATGTGGGAGCCAACATGGGTATCCAGATCCCGCTGTTGGTTATTGACCGGAGAGCCATCTTGGTCATGTCTACGTGTCTCCCGAACCCGTAGGGTCTACACACTTAAGGTTCGGTGACGCTAGGGTTGTAGAGATATTAGTATGCAGCCAACCGAAAGTTTTTCGGAGTCCCGAATGAGATCCCGGACATCACGAGGAGTACCGGAATGGTCCGGAGGTAAAGAATTGTATATGGGAAGTCGAGTTTCGGCCATCGGGAAAGTTTCGGGGGTCACCGATATTGTACCGGGACCACCGGAAGGGTCCCGGGGGTCCACCGGGTGGGGCCACCTATCCTGGAGGGCCCCATGGGCTGAAGTGGGAGGGGAACCAGCCCCTGGTGGGCTTGTGCGCCCCCCCCTTGGCCCCCCCTGCGCCTAGGGTTGGGAACCCTAGGGGAGGGGGTGCCTCCACTTGCCTTGGGGGGCAAGGCACCCCCCTTGGCCGCCGCCCCCCTAGGAGATCCCATCTCCTAGGGCTGGCGCCCCCTGGGGACCCTATATAAATAGGGGGGGAGGGAGGGCAGCCGCACCCTTGCACTTGGCGCCTCCCTTCCCCCTTGCTACACCTCTCCCTCCCGCAGACGCTTGGCGAAGCCCTGCCGGGATCCCTGCTGCATCCACCGCCACGCCGTCGTGCTGCTGGATCTTCATCAACCTCTCCTTCCCCCTTACTGGATCAAGAAGGAGGAGACGTCACGCTGACCGTACGTGTGTTGAACGCGGAGGTGCCGTCCGTTCGGCGCTAGGATCTCTGGTGATTTGGATCACGACGAGTACGACTCCCTCAACCCCGTTCTCTTGAACGCTTCCGCTCGATCTACAAGGGTATGTAGATGCACTCCTCTCTCTCGTTGCTAGATGAACTCATAGATTGATCTTGGTGAAACCGTAGGAAATTTTTTATTTTCTGCAACGTTCGCCAACACTATGGCCGAACTCGCGCTTTGAAGGCAAATGTTGTTTCCTCATCTAAAGAAGAATCTGACTGCAGTTCTGGTGATCCTGAAGACATTGGAAAGGAGCTTGCTATGCTTGTGAAGAAGTTCCAGAAATTCACCAAGAAGAAAGGCTTCAGAAAGTCTTCACGATCCAGCTCAAGAAATGATGAAGCTTCCACCCATGACCACAAGAAGAGAACCTGCCACAAGTGCAAGAAACCTAGTCACTACATCTCTGAGTGTCCACAATGGGACAATGAGAACAAGAAGAAGAAGAGCAAAGAATATGATTCTGATGACAAGAAGAAGAAGATGTCCTCAAAGTCTTCTTCCAAGTCTTCATCACACAAGAAGAGCTCATCTGGCAAGGCTCGCGCTTTTGTTGGCAAGGAGATGGATTCAGAGGAGGAGTCTACTTCTGAGGAGGCGGAGGTGGAGTCCGAGGAGGAGTCCGACTCTGGTGTTGCGAGTCTCGCTCTAGCTACAGCCTACATTGCCAAGTCCATCTTCAACACTGAAGACAATGGCTCTGTCACCAACGCTGATGATAATGACAAGGACGACTCGGCTCCCACCTACTGCTTCATGGCACGTGGTGCCAAGGTAAACTCACGCAATGCTTACTTTCAAACATCAAGTGAAGATGACTATGAATGTGAATCTAAACCTAGCTACAAAACACTTGCTAAAATTGCAACTGAACAACAAAATGCCATGATATTCAAAAATTGTTAGACAAAAGCGATGACCTGTTGGACGCAGAAATGACCCGATCTCAGTCCTTAATTGAAGACATAAAAATCTTCATGTTAAGTACCAGGAACTTGAAGGTCGACATGAATCACTCTCAACTTCTCATGAAAAGCTTTCCTATGATTATCTTCAAAGGAAGCAGGAACTTGAGAAATTGAGATCGGCTCATGAAGATCTTCAGAAGGAAAACGAGTCACTTCACGCTCAACAGATCAGTCCCGCTCAGGAAGGATTTGAACCACCATGTCTAAAATGGATTGAGCATGATAACGCTGCCTCTGTTGCTGAATGTTCTACTGCTACTCCTGTTGCAATATCTTCAACTGCTAATGTGATAACTAACCCCTCTGCTGAGTATACCACTACTATTGCTGATGAGAATGCTAGGTTGAAGACACTGCTTGAGATAGGGATATAAAAAAGTCTCAAAGGGCATCAGACATTCTGTGATGTCCTCAAAAAGCAGATTCTGAACCGAAACCCTGGGAAAGAGGGTGTTGGGTTCGAGAGGAAAATGAATGTTGATGGCTCTTACTGGAAGCCTGAGCAGTACCCCAAAACCACATGGGTTGCTGCAAAGGAACCTTCAGTAGATCCATCCACCTTATCTGGTTTCACTTGTGCTAACCCTATTATCATTGATGAATCCTTTGATGCAAACTATAAACTGTTTAAGAATCAGAATGGCAAAGTGTTTGCTAGATATATTGGTACTAACTATAGGAATGGGCCACCTATGAAGAAGATATGGGTACCCAAAAGCTGTCTTGAGAATCTTCCAGTGAATGCCATCATGACACCACCTGTGAAGAAGACAAACCCCATACCAAAGGCTTCATATGGTCCAAAAGCTTCATATAGACCGAGGACTCATCTGAGTCACCCTAACGTCAATGTTTTGCAGGGAAATCATACTCAGACCCATGAATATGAGCGTGTTTCATCAAACCGCTATGTTCATAGAACAAAGAACTTTTCTGCTTATTCCTATGAGTATTATTCACCACCTGCAAGGCTATTTACTAGGGCTCCAAAGCCGAAGTTCTCAGATGCTGCACTTAGACTCATTGCTTCTAAGCACCCCTGAAAATGTGGGTGGTTAAGAAAACTTAACTCTCTTTTGTAGGGAAAGGTCTCCAGCCGGAAATCAAAGGCGTCCGATGATAATATTGGGGACCTTAAAAATCTTGTGGGGCACAAGATAAAATGCCCAAATGGTCTTACTATGTATTTCGTCCCGGGATTCCTTGACACTCATCCTATCTATCCTAACCAAGATCTGAATTTCCATGTTCCACTTGTTCGTCAAATGTTTTTGCTTCACAACTTGCTTGGTGAAGCCTATCCCCCAAACTGCACTATAGGCTATGACACCTCATACTTCAGAATGGATTATGGACAGTGGATGCACTAACCACATGACTGGCGATCGAAGTCTTCTGCTGGATTCAACGCTACGTCCATCAGATAAGAGTCACATCACGTTTCCTGACACTGGTAAAAGAAAGGTATTGGGTCTAGGTAGAGTTGCAATATCAAGGGATCAGCACATGGATAAAGTGATGCTTGTTGAATCCCTTGGTTTCAACTTAATGTCTGTCTCAATGCTTTGTGACTTAAACATGATTGTGCTATTTGGAAAATATCGTTGCCTTGTACTAATGGAATCTAACAAGTCTCTAGTCTTTGAAGGGTATCAGAAAGATGATTTGTATATGGTAGATTTCTCAGCAGGACCACAGATGGCCGTATGTCTTCTAGCAAAAGCTTCAGAGTGCTGACTTTGGCATCGAAGGCTAGGGCATGCTGGCATGAGGAACTTGCACACTCTCGGAAAGAAGAAGCATGTCGTGGGCATCAAAGGCGTCAAGTTCAAGAAGGATCATCTGTGTGGTGCCTGCGAAGCTGGGAAGATGACAAGAGCCAAGCATCCTTCAAAGACAATCATGACTACATCTCAACCCTTCGAGCTGCTACACATGGACTTATTTGGCCCTACTCACTACTCTGCTCTCACTGCCACTGCTTGCCTCTATGGCTTCGTCATTGTTGATGATTATTCAAGATATACTTGGGTGCACATAATCCTCTACAAGAATGAGTGCAGGATGTCTTCAGACGCTTTGCCAATCGTGCCATGACGAACTATGGCGTCAAGATCAAGCATATCAGAAGTGACAACAACACTGAGTTCAAGAACACCGGCCTCGACCTTTATCTAGATACTTTGGGCATTACTCATGAGTTCTCTGCTCCGTACACACCTCAGCAGAATGGCATCATGGAGTGCAAGAACAGAACCCTTATTGAGATGGCCCGAACGATGCTCGATGAATACAAGACTCCACGAAAATTTTGGCCTGAAGCCATTGATACTGCATGCCACGTCATCAACCGTGTTTATATTCACAAGCTTCTGAAGAAAACATCCTATGAACTCCTAACTGGTAAGAAGCCAAATGTCAGTTACTTCAGAGTATTTGGTGGTAGGTGCTGGATCAAGGATCCACATCACACGTCAAAATTTGCACCGAAAGCACATGAAGGTTTTATGCTTGGTTACGGAAAGGATTCACACTCCTACAGAGTCTTCAATCTCTTTCACTATAAAGTGGTTGAAACTGTGGATGTGCGGTTCGATGAGACTAACGGCTCGCAAAGAGAGCACCTGCCAAATGTGCTAGATGAAGTACCTCCTAGTGAATCTATCAAGCTCATGGGTACTGGTGAGATCATACCGTTCGAACCTCAGGCTGATGATGAACGCATCATTGCACCAAGTCAACCAGAAGACAATGCTCAGCCTGAAGTCAATGCTGAAGCTGAAGACAATGATCTACAAGGGCAAAATCTTCGTCTAGTACATCCCTGTGTTGCTAATGAAGTACATATTAAGAAGATAATAGATAGCATCAATGCATCTGGTCCACTCACTCGTTCAAGAGCTACTCAAAGAGCAACACAGCTAACAAATTTCAGTGGGCATTTTGCATTTGTCTCAATCTCTGAACCCAAGAAAGTTGCTGAAGCCTTCATGGAACCTGAATGGATTCAAGCCATGCAAGAAGAGCTTCAATAGTTCGAGCTAAACAATGTGTGGGAATTGGTCAAGCATCCTGATCCTCGTAAGCACAATGTCATTGGCACCAAATGGATATATCGCAACAAGCAAGATGAGCATGGTCAAGTTGTTAGAAACAAGGCTCGTCTCGTTGCACAAGGATACACTCAAGTGGAAGGGATTGACTTCGATGAAACATTTGCTCCGGTGGCTAGGCTTGAAGCCATATGCATACTACTAGCCTATGCAAATCATCACTACATCCTTCTGTATCGAATGGACGTGAAGAGTGCCTTTCTCAATGGAAAGATTGAAGAAGAAGTATATGTGTAACGCCCGGATAATTAAGCTACAATAATTTTTGGTTGATGATGCCACGTCATCATTTCCACTGTTGCTAATCTCACTTAGATACAAATCGGTTCGAAATCAAATTTAGACCAAAGTCAAAATAAAAGTTTCCAAGTGTCAAAACGAAAATGCTCAAACTGTGCCAAATAATTTGAAAGTATTATTGGTGAAGAAACCACACTTCTATAAAACATTTTAATGCACTCAAATAAATAAAATAGTAGGTAAAACAATTAAATAAGTGCCTTTTATAAATTCGAAAATGTTAAACTATTTTATTTGTGAGTGAAACTTTTTGTGGCAGAGGGCTAAACTAAAATATTAATTTAGATGTTGGTCTCATATTTTATAAAACTAAAATATGCTAATAGTAAATGAAATGGTAAAGAAAAATGAACAAAAAAACGCACAAGAAACCCACTCCCCCCGGACCATTTGGCCCAGCTAGCCTCACTGGCCGAGCCAGGCCGGCCCACCTCGCACTGCCTCCCCCCTGTTCACGGGGGGGGGGGGGGGTCGTGGGCAGCACCGATGCCCGCCACGACACCGACCATCACCGTGGCGGCCATCTGCCATCTCCCCCGGGGCTATAAGGCGGCCCCGACGCCTCTCCATCGCGCCCCGAACCATAGCTATCCCAAATTACTTCCCCTCCTTCATTTTCTCGATCTGGATCGGGGAATCCCCCTCGCGCCCGACGCCGTGAACCATCGTTGTTCATCCTCGCCGTGGTCACCTCGTCGCCCTCGCCATGGTCGACCTCGTCCTCGTGCCCACCGCGCTCCCTGGCGCCTGAGGCCTCGTCCTTCTGCTCTTTCGTCGTCCCCTACTTCATCTACGTCGACGGGATCGAGCTCGTCCTTGTCTTCGCCACCGTCTCTTCTCCGATGAACACCGCCATCGTCCTGCTGCTCCTCAGCCACTCGACGGGCCTCCTTGTGCCTGCTCGGTGAGCGACACTCCCTCTCTCTCCTTTTTCCCGCCTCAGAACGCTGCCGTAGGTCCGTATCGCCCCGCGCTTGGAGCCACCGCAGCTCGCGGTCGCCACGGTTTCGCCCGCGCGCCCCACGCCCCAGGCCGCGCCTTCGCGCGCACCCGTCGCTCCCCTGCTGCGGCCATTTCCCGTGTTGTTGTTGCTCTTCTGCTGCCGGCGCCGCTCTCCGCTGCATCGTGGCCATGCCCCCGGTTGCCTGCTGCTGCTTCTTGCCTTCCCCACGGCTGCAACCACTGGTGTCGGCTGCCCCGCTGACTGCCGCCGCCACCGCGCCTCGCTCGTCGTCCGCCTTGGCGCCACTCACGTCCGAGCCCACAGCTCCTCCCCGGGTCGCCCCCCTCCCTTACTACTTGCCGTGGCCCCACTTTCTCTGGCTGGCGCCACACCGTGCCCCGGTGGCCATCGCCAGCCACGGCCTCGTCGTGCCCCGTTGGACGGACGCCCCTCCCCGCACCAGTCTTGCCTGGCGTCGCGCCTGCGGTGGCCCCTGCGGCCTCGCCTCTCCGTCGGCCGCCCCGGTCCGGCCACCGTGCGCCCTGCTCCCCCTACGCCTTGCCGCCAAGCCCCGCGTCGCCCCGCTCACATGCTCCGTGTGCCCGGCCCACGCTGGCGGCGCCCTCCATCGGCGTCGCCCTCCGCCGGTGCCGCCGTACCGCCCACCACCGCTGCTGCCGTGGCCGGCGCCCACCGGCGCCGTCGCGCCCTTCTGGGCGGGCTCCCCGTCGCCCAGGCGGGTTTGCCCGCACCTAGCTCCGCTCCCCAGCGCCCGTTAGGCCCCCCGGGCATATGACATATGGGCCGATGCCCTTGATTAGATAAAAAAGAAGGAAGAAGTGTAAAAAAACATATTAAAAATAATAATTAATTAATTAGTTAATCGCTTAATTAGCTTAATTAATTAATATTAATTAAACTAATGAACTACATTAGTTAATTTAACCAGTAGTTAGATAAATGTGTGCATGACAGGGGGACCCCACCCCCTGTTGACCAGTCAAACATTGACTGGTCAACTGGGACCCCCTGGACCCATTGGTCAGCCCCTGGGTGCACTCTGGGTGCACTACACCAGGTGCACTTAGCAGTTTTGCTATTTTAATTCAAATTAATAATAAAACCAGGATATTGTTTAAATCTTTGAAAAATCGTAGAAATTAAACCGTAGCTCGGATGAAAAGGTTTTCTACATGAAAGTTGCTCAGAATTTTGATACGAATCCGGATACGCGGTCCGTTCGTCTGCCACGTGTCTCTAGCATAGCGAACCTGCAAACTTTCTCCTTCGGTTCATCTGTCTGACAAACGTCCGGGACCGGGAAAACATTCCCGGATGTTATCCCACTTCACCAGTATTGTGTAGCACTGCGTTAGAACACCTCTAGCCCCTCTTATGATCATGTTGTGCATATGTTTGCGTGTATTTACTGTTTCTTCCCCCTCTTCTCTTCGGTAGACTCCGAGACTGCTGCTGATGCCTCTGTGATCGACTACGTCGATGACGACCCTTCTTCCATTTCAGCAGAGCTTCCAGGCAAGCTCCCCCTTTGATCATCCCGATATCGCTCATTCCATTCTCTCATGCTTGCATTAGATTTTGCTACTGTTATTGTTTGCTCCTATTCTGATGCATAGCTTGCTTTTGTACCTGCTATTGATACCTACCTGCTTATCCTAAACTGCTTAGTATAGGTTGGTTAGTGATCCATCAGTGACCCCCACCTTGTCCTTGTTGCCTTGCCTCATCATCGATGCCTCAGTTAACGTGATCGATGACCAGAACCCGACATCTCACATCACATCACGCCCCTTTTGTTGCTCGACTCTACAGAGCTACTATCGAGTGCCGAGGGTGATCCCTCATAACGCACTCCTGATGATAGTTCTGTAGTGTAGCTATTCGGTCGTGGTCATCGAGGGTGATTTCCTCTTTCACTATTCTCGATACGGCTCTGTCGTTCAACACCTCAAGTGTGAACCTCGAGGGTGGTCCCTCTTACGTTCACCTTGATGATTACATTGAGTGGAATCCACCTGGGGTGATTCCTCGGGTTTTCCCCTTGATGTCTGGACACACAGTTACCTTGACTTTACTGGAGACCGTTGTGAAAGCTGGGCAGGCCCGCAGAGCACCCGTGCGATGTGACAATGGCGGCTGGCTGTTTAGTGGTATCACCCGGGAGGGGGTGATAGCTCCGGACTTGTCCCGACAGCCGTCACTCCTTTTAATAATGCACTAACAGGTTTGGGTATTTGTTCCGAGTTGGCCTTTGGCTTTTACGCACTAACCACCATGCGAGAATAGTTATGGGCCTCGACGTCGCAGTATCAGCCGAAGCTTTGTCAGGCGTCCAGTTCAGCAGTGTGGCACGGTCGGATCGTGCTGGCCATCCGAGGCGGTGCTGGTATCCACCCTGCTTGCAACAACCCGGAGTGCTGCGGGCGATGGGCCCAAGACCCCGGAGTTCTTAGGATGTAGATCGGCGGGGACCTCTCTGCTGAGCCTAGGTAGGGCTGCGACATGTTGATCTTCCGAGGCCGGGCATTGACCCCAGAAAGGTGTGTCCGGCCAGAGTGATCAAGCGTGTTGGGTAACGTGGGGCATCCCTGCAGGGAAGATATATATTCGAATACCGTGTCCATGGTAATGGACGTTCAGACTTGTATCCTGATCTTATACAACTAGAAATGGATACTTGATATGTGGCTCCGAGATTGCTTTCTCGCAGGGAGTCGAGGAAGGATCTCTGGGCGTTAATGCTACAACATGCTTGTTAATTATAAACTGCTATTCTTTACTCTTTTACATGCTGCAAGATGCGAGGAGCTGCGTGAAGATGCTAGTCTTCGATAGGCTAGGCCTTCCCCCTCTATTCTGGCATTCTGCAGTCCAGTCCACAGATACAAACCTTCCATTTGATACCAGTGCATACTTAGTATAGATCTGATGCTTGCGAGTACTTTGGATGAGTACTCACGGTTGCTTTGCTACCCCTTTTCCCCTTCTTTCCTCTTTCCGGTTGATGCAACCAGATGGTGGATCCTTGGAGCCAGATGCCACCGCCGATGGATGCTACTACATGAAGCCTGCCGACGACCAGTAGTAGTTAGGAGGTCCCAGGCAGGAGGCCTTGCCTCTTCGATCGTGTTGCTTTTGTGCTAGCCTTTTTAAGGCATCCTTGTTGAACTTATGTCTGTACTCAGATATTGTTGCTTCCGCTGACTCTTGTGTATCAAGCTATGTATTCGAGCCCCTCGAGGCCCCTGGCTTGTAATATAAAGCTTGTATTATTTTGATTTGTGTCTAGAGTTGTGTTGTGATATCTTCCCGTGAGTCCATGATCTTGATCGTACACATTTGCGTGTATGATTAGTGTACGGTCGAATTGGTATACAAGCTCAACAAGGCGTTGTATGGCCTCAAACAAGCCCCTCGTGCTTGGTATGACACACTCAAAGACTTCCTGAAGAGCAAAGGCTTCAAACCTGGTTCACTAGATCCTACACTCTTCACGAAGACATATGATGGTGAACTGTTTGTATGCCAAATCTATGTGGATGACATTATCTTCGGCTGCACTGACAAGAAATACAGTGATGAGTTTGGTCACATGATGCAAGAGCAATATCAGATGTCCATGATAGGCGAGCTGAAGTTCTTCCTGGGTCTCCAAATCCATCAGCAATGCAACGACATCTTCATATCTCAAGAAAAATATCTCAAAGATTGCCTGGAGAAGTTTGGAATGCAAGACTGCAAAGGATACACGACGCCAATGCCAACCAAAAGTCATCCGAGTCCCGAAGCAAATGGTAAAGAGTTCGATCAAAAGGTATACCGCTCCATGATTGGTTCTTTACTTTATTTATGTGCATCTAGGCCAGATATAATGCTTAGTCTTTGCATGTGTGCCCGATTCCAAGCGGCACCAAAGGAATCGCATCACTTAGCCGTGAAGCGAATTCTTCGATATTTGGCTTACACTCCAACACTAGGATTATGGTATCCAAAGGGCTCAGAGTTTGATCTAGTTGGATTCTCAGATGCTGATTATGCTGGTGACAAGGTTGATCGCAAGTACACATTAGGCACAAATCACTTTCTAGGACAATCACTTGTCTGTTGGTCTTCAAAGAAGCAGAACTGTGTATCTCTCTCCACTGCTGAATCCAAATACATTGCTGCTGGATCTTGTTGTGCTCAGCTTCTCTGGATGAAGCAAACTCTCAAGGACTATGGTATCCACCTGAAGAATGTGCCACTCTACTGCGATAATGAAAGCGCCATCAAGATTGCCAACAACCCAGTTTAGCACTCGAAGACAAAGCACATTGAAATTTGTCATCACTTTCTCAGAGATCATGTCATGAAGGAAGATATTGATATCATCCACGTCAACACTGAAGAGCAATTGGCTGATATCTTCACAAAGCCCTTGGATGAGAAAAGGTTTTGCAAGTTGCGGTGTGAGCTAAATATCTTGGAATCCTCAAATATCCTATGATTGGGCACACATCCTAACACTTATGCATTTTGATGACTTAGATGTGCAACACACGAAGTTATGTATGTTTTCAATCAATGAAGACATACACTCTAAGTGTGAACACATTAATGCGGAATTTGACTTCGGAGCGCCACGATAATTGTGCGCTGTGTCTAGGTCTAATACTTCCTATACGGTGGGTAACGCCACCACCAAACTTTTGTTTCAAGTGTTTCCCTTGGCGTTATGATTGCAAAGTCTTCGAACTTGATTTGTCTTCATCCTTGACTTAAGTTCATATTTATCTTCATCCTGTTGATTTGGTCTTATACAGATTACATACATATTTGTGTTCTGTACTCCACAACATTCACTTATAGCTATGACTTCTTGCTGAATCTTTTGATCTAAGTGAATGTGATCGGACCCTGACCTATCTATGCTTCTACCTCAACTCTATCTATCCAAATCATATGCATTCTATTGAAAAATGTCGATTGTCTTCACTGAGACCTTTTCAGCTGAAGTCAATATGACAAACATTTATATCTGCTTTTAATGCTATGTCCTTATTGCCTGAAAGCCGAAGAATTCGGAACGACCACCCCGACAATCCAGGTGTTCGTGGGAACAAGGAACAACTTCCAAGGTGTTGCATGCTTGCCACGTGCCCTTCAGATGTGAAACGCCAGGGGAACTTGCGTAATTGCGTTGTGTCGTCCCTTTCCTTATAAATACCCATCACATCGCGGTCAAAATCCTTCTTCCACCTCGCCACCTCGCACAAACCCTAGCGCCACCGCTAGCTCTCGACGACGCCGGTGATGAAGCGCTTAGCTGCCGCGACCTCTCCGACGCCGTCCTCACGCCCGCCGCAGACCTCGTCTTCTCTGCCGCCGCCGTAGGTGTCTTCCGTCGCCAAGTTAGGGCACGGGAGATCGAACTGCTTGGCCTCCAACTCTGCTCCATCTAGCAGTTCTTCATGTGGTAATTAAAATCTACTTTTTACCATCTTTTGATCTGATAGATTCATCCTTCTTTACCGAAAATGGTTTCTATACTTCCAAGTTGAATCTATCCCGTTCTGCATCTCATATTATGCCTAATCTGTTCACTTATGCTTCTCTACAAGTTAGATTCCTCACTTGTACTTATTTTTGGATTCGTACAAATCTGGAACCAACTCACAACAAATAAGTGAATGTCTTCGCGTTATGAGGTCAATGTCTTCAAACTGATTTATCTTCAAAATCTTCTGAGAATGCATATGACCTCTTCCCCTTCCCTCGCACCTCTAATCCTGTCACAGGTACATGTCCATGGGAGAATCCCTTGGTTCTCATAGTCTGCATTCATTTGCATAATTCTTACAGAGTCACATAAATTCTCCTGAAACCAGTTCCTGTCAGACCAGCCGTCGGAAGCATTCGCTAATTTTGAAGCCATTCAGTTTAAGCTTCATGGCAACTGAGAAGTCAGCAAGAAAGGGCGGTAGACAGCGCCGTGGAAATACATCCAAGATTTGCCGCCAGATCTGCATGAATTGTACAAGACTGACCCAGAAGAAACCTATGGTGAACGCAAAAATCAAATCCAATGGAATCGAAGATATTGGGCAGAGGAATGGTACAAGTACAGATTTGTCACTGCCGAGTATGCTGAGAATAATGCCATCAAGCGACCTTGGGGAGATATCCTATACAAAAATCTTCCACCTAGGACCAAGTTTGAAGCCATTGATCAAGGCTTCTATCCGTGCATGGTTCGCGGCCCACAACCAGAGAATGCTGACCCATCTTCTCTGCCGTGGTGTCGCAAAGACAATCTGTTCAAGCGCAACTTCAAGTTTGCCAAAGACTCTGCTGTGAAGAACAAGAAGGCATTTGGACTTGACTTCAACCCAGGTCCGTCTGCCCCTCGGGAAGATGGCACCCGTGAAGCCAATGAAAACAGAATCGGCCCCTTCTACAATCTCGAAGGCCTCATCACACACATTGCCGTCCAAGGTGCAAATGTGGATCACTCTGCTGCTGATGCAGATTCTGATGAAGCGCCAGCTCCTCCTAAGCCACAGAAGCAGAAGAAGTCTAATGCTTCAAAACCTACTGCTGCACCAAAAGCTTCACGAGTGAAGCCATTGGCAACTGCTCCTCCTGCACCAAGTATTGATTCTGAAGATCTATCTCGAGTCTCCAAGAAGAAAGAGAAGCCCCAGAAGGAAAATGTCAAGAGTTCTGGTCAAGCACTGACACCAGCTGCCTTTTTGAGGAACAAGACTAAAGCCATTGATCTATCAACTGATGATGAGTGTGGTGATGATGCTCTTGAGCAGCTTATTAAGAGTAAGCAAGAGGCGGAGATCTTCAATGATTTGCCCCTATTCGATGTGAACATTCTGGACAATTTCATTGATGAGTGGTTTGACAACCCGAATCTCAGCTTTGATGATCTTCAGCTCCCAATTGGCATCAGCGTCGCCTTTCAAGGTGCCATTGCTCCTGAGCTGGCTCTGGCTCAGCGGATAGTTGAACTGAAGAACAAAATTGACTATGAGAAAGATCAATTCAAGAAGCACATGGCCAAGCTCAGTGTGGCTGATGTTCAAAACTTCAAGCTGATGTTGCATGACCTCAAGGAGGCATTTCGCAAGAAACGTGACGAAGCCAAAGGTTCACGCGAGCGAATGAAAAACCTCGCAGCCAAGTGTGTTCAAGCTTACAATGAAGCTGAGAAGCGCAAGGCACTTGGGCGTCCTGGCACTGACCCTAAGCTGACTACCAAGAAGAAGAAGCCTGCTGTGGCCCAAACTGAAGCATCAAGGTGGGAAGAACCTCGGATTATCTTCCCTGACAGCATGACAGGCTCGAAGCCTAAGGTCCCCACTATGGCTTCAGAACTGAAGAAAACCAGGGCAGCTGAAGCCGAAGCCAGAAAGCGCAAGTTCAAGAACACCACCGACGATGCTCCATTGCCCAAGAAGAGAGATCGGGCTGCTCCCAAAGATCCCCTCGTTGTCGAGCCCATCTCTTTTGCTCGTCCTGCATCCGAACACCAAGAGCGTCAGTTGGTAGTTCACGAGCCTGCTTCCACATGGGCTCCTGAAGCTGAAGAAGTTCCAGTCGTTAACCCCATCACGGCTGAAGACATTGGTCCCCAAGACAATGTAGATGATGATGAAGTCCTTCCTCAAATCGAGCGCCAAACGGTATCATCGCCTGTTCTCACGAACAACGAACTCATCAGTATTGGTCGTCCTTTGACGCCAATATCTCAGGATGCTTCATGGGCTGATCGCCCCCAACCAGACACTCCAAGTAACTCTGTTCACCAAGTACACCCCGTACTCCACCAGCGCAAGTCTCCAGCCCAATGGTGAATGACGACAATTACATGGAGACCACACCATCACTAAAGGCGTCGCCCGTGTTCCAACGGCTTCGCAAAGGCCTTAGGCCATCGGTCTCCATGACAACCATCCCAGAAGAAGATTCGCACCAATCCAGCTCAGTGGCACATCAAGTGTTCCCTGAAGAAAATCCTTCTGTGACGGTTCCTGTTTCTGAAGCCAAAGCTACTGAAGACATTCCGGCTGCATCAGCCGATGAACACCAAGAACCCCGTCAAGAAGAAGAACATGTTGCTACACCCCTATCACCCAAGAAGATGTTCTCGAGGAGAACATGTCTGCGCCCGACCCTCCAGCTACTCAAGTGGAGGTTGAAAATCCTGAGGCGGCCACCAATAACACTACTGACGCCAATGACGTTGTCATGGCTGAAGCTAATGTGGATCCTGCAGTCAACACGGTGCATGAAGCCAATGATGCACTGGCACCAAATGTGCAGCCTGACGCCATTGCAAATGCCACTGCTCCTGTACCACCTCCAAGGCCTCATACCATTGAGCAAGCATTTTATCAAGGCGAGCTTGTTACTGTTAGATGGCCAATTCTGGTTCGTCCATCTGCTCCCGGACCTCAGTTTGATTATCATGTGGAGCACAGGCCTCAGGTTTAGAAGCCAAAACCAAGGCTGCCAAGGTTTCTAGGTACTGCATCTGCACCAGGATCATTCAACGTCAATGGCTTCATTGCACACAACACTTTCTTTGATAGGACCAAGAACCCATATTCCAAGCCAAGAATATCATCTGATCAGTTCTGGAGTTATCAGCAGCGCAGCTATTACTCCTGTGTCCTATACAATCAAGGGCATATATTTCCTCATATGCGTCTGGACTGCGAAGCCATTGCTGGCCTGCCTTGCTTAGAAGAACCCCTCGACTGTTTCAGAGATGCAGGCCTTCTCCAGTTTGTGACTGATAAAGAAAATTGGAATGAAGAGCTTCTGCTGCAATTCCATGCAACTCTCCACATTCGCGGTTACAACAGGGATCCGAAGACATGGGTCCTTGAGTGGATGACAGGCAATGTACACCATGAAGCCAAAGCTCTTAATCTCATTGAGCTTACTGGCCTGTCCACTCCAGGTGAACTATATGAACCTGGTTGTCAGCATCACAGCAATGCATTGGAAAGCATTTTCCAGAAGCCTGAGCCCAATATGAGCCGAATGCAGAGTATGATGAAGCCACTACCGCAAGATGCTGAATATCCCAAGGAATTCTTTGTTAGACCTAGAGTATCTGCCCCGCACCATCTATCACATTATCAGGCGAACTCTATGGCCCATCAAAGGACATTCTTCCTCAGCAAAACTTGAAGGCTCAATGAAGACATTGGTCTTCTATATTCTCAATGGCATCAGCTTTAATGCTCAGGATTACTTCATTCGTCAATTTACTGCATCTGGCTCAGACATATTTGGTCTGAAATTCTATGCTCCATGGGTAATGCGTCTGATCAAGCTTCACTCTGCTGTTGACTATCAGCCCTCTGCACGCAACCATCTCATATTCTTGCTAGAGGTTGATATGTCCGTTGAAGCCATATACCCAGAGCCTACCAAGGAGGCAAGTTATCTTCACAATGTTGATCGTCAGAGTTTCTCTCAGCATGTTGAAGAAGTTCATGCTGCCACTCGTGTTTATCCATTGGCTGGAAATACTCGTGCACCTTGCCGTGCCTGTACTGAAGCCACTGATAGCACTATTGCTCCAAGGCCTCGAAAGAGATCTCGTGTGCTTAATGACCGAGAGCTTCTCATGGCCTTGCATCAGAAACACGACAAGCATCATTTCTGGCTAAAGCGTCAGATGCAAATCCTCTTGGTGGATATTAATCGCATTCGCAATCTTGCCACCAAGAATGCATTTGTCACTCATGAAACCTGTCAGAGGTCATGGAAGAGTCTGACATTGCTTAGTGCTGAAGCTGATCTTCAAGACGATGGCTTCACAGAGAGATTCAAGTTCGATACAACTCCTCCAAGGAATGTTGTCTTACGTCAAACTCCATCACTCGAAGATTCTGAGTACTCCTCCTCCGCGGCAACTGTTAATGCCAGAGTTCTTGATGACATCGATGATGCTACTTCACCACCTCCAACTTCGGCGCGTATCAACACTGCACCACCAAACCTCAACGACACCCTGTTGCCTCACCTACTCCTCATGGGAACGAGTAGAGACTATGTCTTCAAACCTTTTTGGTCCTTACTAACAAAAGGGGGAGAAGCATATGTTGATAGTCTTCAAGCGGGTCCATATGGGTGGTTGCTATACTTTTGCCAAGTGTTTACAACTCTCGTTTTTGATACATTTGGTTCTTTGAGTTGTAACACTTAAACTTGATGGTCGTCTACTACTTTTTCTGTTATTCTGTGATGCGACGATAAATACCGCATGAAGCCATTCCGCAGACATCCATTTTTCATTATGCATGTCATTATTATTGTATATCTGTGCATGCATGATGTATTGTCTTCATATGGTGAAGAGGATCTCCACAAGTACAACCTTCCATGTGCATTTGCATTCCAACACAAAACACTTATATGCACATCTTCAGGGGGAGCCTTTTTGCCACCAATGAAGACAATATCTTAATCCTTTACAATTTCACATACTTTTATCCCCGTTGAAAACTTCAACCAGTTTGTCATCAATCACCAAAAAGGGGGAGATTGTAAGTGCATCTAGTGCCACCCCTAGTTGGTTTTGGAGTATTGACGACAAACTTGGTTGAGGGACTAATGTGTTTGTGAGAATTGCAGGATAACACATGTAGTAGTCCCTCATTGATTCGGTTTACCTACCGGAGATGACCCCTAAAAATGTGTGAAGACATTGAACACAATGGTGGTCTGTGAAGCTATTCACGTTGAAGACTATGGCATGAGAAGACATTGCATGAAGACTATGGAGCGTGAAGACTTAGTTGTTTCGTTGTTTCCTTTTCTTCTTTGTTGAGTCATAGGAACCACCGCACTGTTAAGTGGGGTCCAAGCGAACAAAGTCAGAGTGACTGAAGTGATGCTCAACCAAATCCAGTGTCTTCGAGCGAACACAATAAGAGCAAATCTTATTCAGAGTCGGATGAGTCAGCTTTACTTGTAGCCCAAGTCAAGCTGCCGTGTGTGTTTGAAATCTGACCGTTAGGACACGTGTCAGTTCCTTAGTGACCCAGGATCATTTCAGACAAATCAGGTCGGGTTGCCCAGTGGCTATAAATAGCCCACCCCCTACACCATAAATTGGTGGTTGCTCAGAGTTAGTGCACGGCTTTTGTCGTTTGAGAGCAACCCACCTCCGAAGCTTTTGAGAGAGAATCCTTGCGAGGACAAAGCCCAAACCACCCAGAGCCCAAAGAGTGTTTGGCATCACTGAAGTCTTTCTGTCCGCGTGATCTGAAGACTTGTTACACTTGAGGGCTGTGAATCCTCCAGCCGGTTAGGCATCGCGTTCTGAGCATCTGAGAGTCACTGTGGATTGCCGGTGAACGAAGTCTGTGAAGGTTTGGAAGTCTACCTTGAAGACTTACCAGAGTGATTGGGCGGGGACTAGGTGTCCTTAGCTCAAGGGGAATAAGGTGAAGACGCGGTCTTCTGAGTTGAATCTCAGCCTCCCTAACTAGACGTACAGTTGTCACAGCAACTGGAACTGGTCGAACAAATCTCTGTCCTCTCCAAGCTACTGGTTCTATCTCTCGCTTCTCTTTACTTACAGTTTGTCTTAGTGAAGTCATTGCCTTCTTGCATTATTTGTTTGACTTCACTGTGTGACTACTTGGTCTGACTGGCTTCATACTATCTTCCATCCTGATCCTTACTACCTAGTTGCTGATAGTCTTCGTGCTTTCACTTCATTGAATACTTGACTATGGCTTGCCTAGTGTAGTCTACCTTCCGTTGCATACGAATAGTGTCATTTCTATTGTTTGTCTTCGAAACTCCCATGTTTTGAAGACTTTCATAAAAATCGCCTATTCACCCCCCTCTAGTCAATAACTAGCTCTTTCACTCATAAACTTAAAAGGTAGAGATGCAAGTATAGAAGCGTTCTCGAAGTGGAGCAATAGTAGTAGATGCAGGCAAGAGTCGGTCTACTTGTCATGGACGTAATGCCTATGTACATGATCATGCCATGAATAACATCATAACTATGCGCTTTTCTATCAATTGCCCAACAGTAATTTGTCTACCCAATGCTATTTTTATGAGAGAGATGCCTCTAGTGAAAAAGATGGCCCCGAGGTATATTTTAATCATATTACCAAAACCCAAAATACCTTGCTACAGTTTATTTACTTTTATTTTACTTTGCAATTTATCTATCACCTACTATCAGATTTGATCATTGCAATTAACGAGTACAAGGGGATTGACAACCCTCTTGCCCGCGTTGGGTGCAAGTATTTGCTCTTGTGTGTGTACGTACCATCGACGGTTGTTTGCGTGGATCCCTATTGGTTCGATAACCTTACTTCTCTACTGAGAGAAATACTATCTGCTACTATATTGCTTCACCCTCCCTGAGGGAGTTCCGGACTAGGGGGTGTCCGGATAGCCGAACTATCATCATCGGCCGGACTCCAAGACTATGAAGATACAAGATTGAAGACTTCGTCCCGTGTCCGGATGGGTCTTTCCTTGGCGTGGAAGGCAAGCTTGGCGATACGGATATGTAGATCTCCTACCATTGTATCGACTCTGTGTAACCCTAGCCCTCTCCGGTGTCTATATAAACAGGATGGCTTTAGTCCATAGGACGAACAACAATCATACCATAGGCTAACTTCTAGGGTTTAGCCTCCCTGATCTCGTGGTAGATCCACTCTTGTAACACACATCATCAATATTAATCAAGCAGGACGTAGGGTTTTACCTCCATCAAGAGGGCCCGAACCTGGGTAAAACATCGTGTCCCTTGTCTCCTGTTACCATCCTCCTAGACGCACAGTTCGGGACCCCCTACCCGAGATCCACCGGTTTTGACACCGACATTGGTGCTTTCATTGAGAGTTCCTCTGTGTCATCACCGATAGGCTCGATGGCTTCTTCGATCGTCATCAACGACGCAGTCCAGGGTGAGACTTTTCTCCCTGGACAGATCTTCGTATTCGGCGGCTTTGCACTGCGGGCCAATTCTCTTGGCCATCTGGAGCAGATCAAAAGTTATGCCCCTGGCCGTCAGGTCAGATTTGGAAGTTTAAACTTCACGGCGGACATCCGCGGGGACTTGATCTTCGATGGATTGGAGCCATAGCCGAGCGTGCCGCATTGTCACGGCGAGCATGATTTAGCTCTGCAGCCGGACAGTACCTGGAGGCCGCACTCGAACCCGCTCCGATCTTCAATTCGGGGCCGGCTGCGCAGGCCGAGGATGGATGGCTAGACACCGCCTCGGGAACTGCAACCTCTACGGCGATAGAGCCGAACAGTGACCTTGTCCCTCATGAAGTTTGTGACTCCGAGGTGCCGGACTCCTTGCCGGACCCCGAACCTCCCGCGCCCCCTCCGGTCGAATCTGATTGGGCGCCGATCATGGAGTTCACAGCAGTGGACATCTTTCGACACTCACCTTTTGGCGACATCTTGAGTTCGCTAAAGTATCTCTCGTTATCGGGAGAGCCCTGTCCGGGCTGCGGTCAGGACGGTTGGGATGCGAACGACGAAGAAATTCAAAGCCCACCCACCACCCACCTCGTAGCCGCTGTCGATGATCTAACCGACATGCTAGACTACGACTCCGAAGACATCGACGGTATGGACGAAGATGTCGGAGACGACCAAGAACCAGCGCCTACTGGGCACTGGAAAGCCACCTCATCATATGACATATACATGGTGGATATCCCAAAGGATGGGAACGGCGAAGAAAAAGCAGAGGATGACCCCTCCAAGAAGCAGCCCAAGCGCCGGCATCAGCGGCGCCGCTCTAAATCCCGCCACAGCAAGAATGAAGACTCCGGCACCGGAGATAATAATACACCGGACAGTGCCGAAGATAACCCACTCCAGCAAGATGCAGCGCAGGAGGACGAAGACGCTAGCCCTCATGAGAGAGCGGCAGAAGAAGAGGTAGAGGATTATATGCCTCCCTCCGGAGACGAGGCAAGCCTCGACGATGATGAATTAGTCGTGCCTGAGGATCCCGTCGAACAAGAGCGTTTTAAACGCAGGCTTATGGCCACGGCGGACAGCCTCAAGAAAAAGCAGCAACAGCTTAGAGCTGATCAAGATCTGCTAGCCGACAGATGGACTGAAGTCCTCGCGGCCGAAGAGCATGAGCTCGAACGCCCCTCCAAAAGCTACCCTAAGCGCAAGTTGCTCCCCCGATTAGAGGAGGAAGCATATGAACCTGCATCACCAGGAGACAATACAGCTGACCGACCACCCCGTGGTCGAGACAGAGAGGCCTTTAGGCCCTTCACCAGACCCGTACCCCGGCATCGCTCGAAAAGCGCAAGGCCACAGGGGAACGCTCCAGACTTGCGAGATATATTGGAGGATAAGGCAAGACAATCAAGATCGATCTATGGATCGCGTGGGCGCCCCACGGTACGTGACGACAGCCGTCGCGCCGGACACAGTAAGTCCGGCTGGGTCGAACAAAACAGGCAAAGTTCTTCTGAGCTCCGTCGTGATATTGCCCAGTACAGAGGCGCCGCACACCCACTATGCTTCACAAATGAGGTAATGGATCATCAAATCCCCGAAGGGTTTAAACCCGTGAATATCGAATCTTACGATGGCACAACAGACCCCGCGGTTTGGATCGAAGACTATCTTCTTCACATCCACATGGCCCGCGGTGATGATCTTCACGCCATAAAATATCTCCCCCTCAAGCTTAAAGGACCAGCCCGGCATTGGCTTAACAGCTTGCCAGCAGAGTCAATTGGGAGTTGGGAAGACTTGGAAGCCGCATTCCTCGATAACTTCCAAGGCACGTATGTGCAACCACCAGACGCTGACGACCTAAGCCACATAATTCAGTAACCAGACGAATCGGCCAGACAATTCTGGACATGGTTCTTAATCAAGAAAAACCAAATCGTCGATTGTCCGGATGCGGAGGCCCTCGCGGCCTTCAAGCATAACATCTGCGACGAGTGGCTTGCCCGGCACCTGGGACAGGAAAAGCTGAAATCCATGGCAGCCCTCACATATCTGATGACCCGCTTTTGTGCGGGTGAGGATAGCTGGCTAGCACGCAGCAACAACCTCAGCAAACACTCTGGCAGTCCGGATTTCAAGGACCGAAATGGCAGGTCGCGTCGTAACAAAAACAAGCGCCACATCAACGGTGACAATACTGAGGATACGGCAGTCAATGCCGGATTCAGAGGCTCTAAACTCGGTCAGCGGAAAAAGCCATTCAAAAGAACTACTCCGGGTCCGTCCAATTTGGACCGAATACTCGACCGCTTGTGCCAGATACACGGCACCCCCGAAAAGCCAGCTAACCACACCAATAGGGACTATCGGGTATTCAAGCAGGCGGGCAAGTTAATTGTCGAAAACAATGACAAGGGGCTGCATAGCGACGACGAGGAAGAGACCCGACCGCCAAACATAGAGGACAGAAAGGTTTCCCCCCACAGGTGCGGACGGTGAACATGATATACACAACGCACATACCCAAAAGGGAGCGGAAGCGTGCACTCAGGGATGTATATGCGATGGAGCCAGTCGCCCCGAAGTTCAACCCAAGGTCCTCCTGCCCGATCACTTTCGACTGAAGGGACCACCCCACCAGCATCCGCCACGGCGGATTCGCCGCATTGGTCTTAGACCCAATCGTCGATGGATTTCACCTCACCAGAGTCCTGATGGACGGCGGCAGCAGCCTGAACCTGCTTTATCAGGATACAGTGCGCAAAATGGGCATAGACCCCTCAAGGATCAAACCTACCAAGACGACCTTTAAAGGCGTCATACCAGGTCTAGAAGCCAATTGTACAGGCTCCGTTACACTGTAAGTGGTCTTCGGATCCCCGGATAACTTCCGAAGCGAGGAGTTAATCTTCGATATAGTCCCATTCCGCAGCGGCTATCATGCTTTGCTCGGACGTACCGCGTTTGCAAAGTTCAACGCGGTGCCGCACTACGCATACCTCAAGCTCAAGATGCCAGGCCCTCGAGGAGTCATCACGGTCAATGGAAACACTGAACATTCTCTCTGAACGGAGGAACATACAGCGGCTCTCGTGGCAGAAGTACAAAGCAGCCTCTTAAGGCAATTCTCGAGTCCGGCCGCTAAACGGCCGGACACAGCTAAGCGCGCCCGGAGTAACCTACAACAAGACCACCTGGCACGTTCCGAGCACGCGTAGTAGTGCAGCCCCAACCCCAGCCCCTGCAAAACTTCAAAGCAAGTCCTTCGCGTACATCACTACGCTTTGAAGATACCATGGGCATGGGGAGAGGGGCACGACCACGATAAGCCCAGACTACGGCTCAACCACACCAGGGGCTCTCAAGTGTGTTGTTCTTTTTTTACCTTTTCTTTTTTACCCACAGGACTCCGTTCGTCAGAGGCCTTGTCCGGCAGTAGACCTGCCGAACTCACGATGCAACAGCCAAGGAAGGATAAAAGCTACAACGAAAATACAGGTGGTATCCATTACGAGCATTTTTATACACCAATCCGCAGCCTACCCCTGGAGGGGGACATGTTTAACAGTCCCATCCCTTGCTTATCGCACTATTTGTATCGTTCTGCATTCATAGCAGCACTTATTGAATAAAACAATGCAGCACCTTTTTGCTTATAAGTGCATTCTCTTTTTATACATATGTTCATTTATGGCATGTCGCATCCGTACACTTTGGTACGGCTACAATACACCAGGGGCTTATGCTTCCCGCATCATGGTGTGATAAGTCCGAACACTTTCACAAGTGCGGCACCCCAAACTTATAGCACTATATGCATCGGGTCCGAATCATGTCTTGGGTCAATAGTTGGGTTTGCCCGGCTCCCATGTTTTGGTACCTTACGTTCCATTGTATCGGCTAAGGTAGCACTGGGAGAACCACTGCGATTGCGCCCCAGTTGAGCTGGGTTAACGCCTCAGTGGAGAAAGCTAAAACTGACCGTCATGATGAGGCGAGAGCCGGTCGCTGTTCGGAGAGGTTTTTTGCGAGTCCTTAAAGACTTATGCCACTTAGAGCGAGGAGCCGGATCCTGTCCGGCCCAGGCGTGGATAGCGCCCCAAATTCGGCCTTCCGAAGACTAGGGGCTTCGCCGAAATTTAAAATTATAGAATTCTATGGCTAAGTGAGAGTGTTCAAGCATTATAAGTCCGGTTGCCTTGTTCGTTGTGTTGAGCGCCTCCCTAGATGGACCCAAAAATGGGAACAAGAGTGCTCAAGTTTATCCCGAACACCACAGCACTCGTGGCATGGGGGCTGAAGCCGACGACTTGCCATCTCTCAGATTTGATAAACAGCCGCACAGAAGGTAATATTTTAAATTAACAAGCGTTGCTTAGCGCATATGAACTAAGTTTTCAGCGCACAGGATAACAAAATGCGAGTCTACTCAAAAATTACATCCTTGGAGCACTCCCCCGCAATAGTGCAGGCGCCCTTCAGCACGCTCTTATAATACATCTCGGGCGTGCGATGCTCCTTGCCCTCTGGTGGTGGGTCCGTCACAAGCTTCTGGGTATCCATCTTGCCCCAGTGCACCTTTGCGTGGGCAAGGGCCCGACGGGCACCCTTAATACAGGCGGAGTGCTTGATGACTTCAACCCACGGGCACGCATCCACCAGCCGCCGCAACAGGTCGAAGTAGCTCCCAGGCATGGCCTCCTTAGGCCACAGCCGAACTATGAGGCCCTTCATGGCCTGTTCGGCCGCCTTGTGGAGCTCGACCAGCTGCTTCAGCTGGTCGCTAAGGGGCACCGGATGTTCGGCCTCAGCATACTGAGACCAGAAGACCTTCTCCGTCGAGCTCCCCTCCTCGGCCCGGTAGAATGCGGCAGCGTCGGACACGCTGCGAGGAAGATCTGTGAACGCCCCTGGAGAGCTCCGAATACGAGTAAGCAACAGGTAATTAACACTCACATGCTTACTTTGCATGAAAAATGCCTTACCCGCCGCTATTTTCTTCACCGCCTCAATCTCCTGGAGGGCCTTGTAGGCTTCGGCCTTAGCGGCTTTGGCACTCTCACGAGCCGTTGCAAACTCAGACTCTCGAGTCTTCGAGTCACGCTCCAGGCTCTCATGTTTTTTCACGAGATCCTGGAGCTCTTGCTGTACCTCCGCCACCCGCGCCTCCTGCCTCTCTCGCTCGGTGCGCTCCGCGGCCGCAGTGCATTCGGCCGCGGCCACCGCCTCTTTCAGGGTCGCCACCTCGTTAGTGGCCCCTGCAATACCCACGTTATCCTTGTCATTCTTTTGCAACCAAAATCCTTTTCTGCAAGGTACAATTTTAATAAGGTATCACTCACCTTCCTTGTCCTCGAGCTGCTTCTTGGCACGGCCGAGCTTGTTCTCGGACCGCTCGAGGTTCTCCTTCAAAGTATTGACCTCCGCAGTCAGTGCGGCAGAGGTCAGCAGCGCAGCCTGCAATCCCATATTGACATATTTATTATGGCTCCTGCGTATATCTTTTTAGATCCTCAGTCCGGCTTTTCTTTCCGAACACCGAACCGAGCATCAGGGGCTATTGTCTATGCGGTACCATTTTATACACATTGAAATTCTTACCTCAAAGCCTGTTAGAAGGTTGCTGCAGGCTTCGGTCAGCCTGCTCTTGGCGAGCTGCACCTTCTGAATCACCGCACTCATAACAGTACGGTGTTCCTCTTTGATGGAGACGCCGTTGAGCGCCTCCAGCAAGTTATCCGGCACCTCCGGTTGGACGGAGGCAGCCGGTGTCACGGTCTTGCCCTTCTTGCGAAGGGGTCGCCCGCCGGACTCCGGAGCCACTGTGGGTTCCGGGGCCGAGTCCGGTGCAAAGTTCGGGAGGTTGTCCTGCAAACCTCTGGGGCCCTCTCCTCCTGGTGGGTCCCTTCCTAGGATCCCACCCCGGCTTCGTCCGCATCACGGGGGGTGGAGGCAGTCGGAAGAGAATCCATATCTGACGCCCCTAAGGACCCGCTCGATGAAGCGGGAAGATCATCCTTAGGCGGACTACAGGGTTGTATGCAGCATTAGAAAGACATTATGTGGCGAAAAATATAAACCTTGAAGTTATTCGGGAGTTCGGATACTTACGATCTCGCTTGAGGCTTGGCCCTTGGAGGCCAGTCCTCGTCGTCGTCACTGGCGCTGGCGGAGCAGTCCGGGGGGAGAGTTTTTCCCTTCTTGGACCCTTCGGCCTCCCTTGTAGGAGAAGCCTTCCTTTTCTTCCCTCCCCCCGCTGGGGGAGAGGCTTTCTTCTTCTCCTCCTCGCCTTGGTGGGAGGAGTCGGCCTCGGATTCATCATCCGATAGCACCTGAAAATGGGAACTCCTCCGAGTCCCCGTGGCCTTCTTCTTGGCCTTCTTCTCCGGCACCACATGGGGCGCCGGAGCCAGCAGCCCCGTTAAACGGGCGTCCGCTGGGTCCTCTGGCAAGGGGGGCGGACAGATAGTCTGTTCGGCCTTCGCCAGCCATTCCTGTCAAAGAAAAGGGAGTTTAGATCCCGCATAGAGTCAAACTATGGATAACAAGCGTCCTGTAAAGGACAAAATCAGTTACCTCGTCAGCTGGATGCTGCAAGCTGAATCCGCGATCTTCGGTAGCGGATGCGGGAGCCTCGACGCCCTTGAACAGCACCTTCCAGACATCTTCGTACGTAGTGTCGAAGAGCCCACTCAAAGTCTGGTGCTGCGCCGGATCGAACTCCCACATGTTGAAGCCCCGTCGTTGGCACGGGAGGATCCGGCGGGTGAGCATGACCTGGACTACGTTGACAAGCTTGAGCTTCTTGTCCACCTGCTTCTGGATACAGGCCTGGAGTCCGGTCAGCTCCTCCGAATCCCCCCAGATCCGGCCGCTCTCTTTCCAGGAGGTGAGCCGTGTGGGGATGCCGGATCTAAATTCGGGGACCGCTGCCCAATCAGGGTCGCGCGGCTCGGTGATGTAGAACCACCCCGATTGCCACCCCTTAATGGTTTCCACGAAGGTGCCCTCCAGCCATGTAACGTGGGACATCCTGCCCACCATGGCGCCTCCGCACTCCGCTTGGCTGCCCTTCACAACCTTCGGCTTGACACTGAAGGTCTTGAGCCACAAGCCGAAGTGGGGCTGGATGCAGAGGAAGGCCTCGCACACGACGATAAACGCCGAGATGTTGAGGATAAAATTCGGGGCCAGATCATGGAAATCTAGGCCGTAGTAGAACATGAGCCCCCGGACAAAGGGATGAAGTGGGAAGCCCAGTCCGCGGAGGAAATGGGGAAGGAATACTACCCTCTCATGGGGCCTGGGGGTGGGGATGAGCTCTCCCTCGTCGGGGAGCCGATGCGCGATGTCGCTGGACAAGTATCCGGCGCTGCGTAGCTTCTGGATATGCCCCTCCGTGACGGAGGAGCCATCCACTTGCCTCCCGCTTCGGACATATTTGGAGAAGGTTGAGGTGAGATGTGCGGACTTGGGCGCTGGAGCTCGAGTTCGCGGAGATGGATAAGCCAAGGAGGAAGAAGGCGCAGGTAAAAGGGTTGGATCTTTATCCCCTTATATGGGCGGACGAAAACATGTGTCCCCACCGGCCTGGTAAAACTCGCTTATCTCCCAAGCGTCACAATCAATGGCGCGGTTGGGTTACCCACGTCCGTATTGATGGGAATCCCGGAATAAGGGGACACGATCTCTGCTTCGACAAGACGTGCCAAGGAAACCGCCTTGCTAAACACGCCAAGGTGGAACAATAAAAACAATTTGAGGGCTTGGTAGTGGTGTGACGTTACGCCGCAAAACACGTCAGCAGATTGAACTTGTGTAATATTATTCTCTCTACGGGGGTACGTGGAATTTATTTTTGCAGAGCCGGACACTATCCTGGTGTTCACAATCTTCTATAAATTATTCGAAGGAAGAAGCCGCCTTGCAATGCCGAAGACAACATGCGCGCCGGACTCCTCGTCATTGAAGCCTGGTTTAGGGGCTACTGAGGGAGTTCCGGACTAGGGGGTGTCCGGATAGCCGAACTATCATCATCGGCCGGACTCCAAGACTATGAAGATACAAGATTGAAGACTTCGTCCCGTGTCCGGATGGGACTTTCCTTGGCGTGGAAGGCAAGCTTGGCGATACGGATATGTAGATCTCCTACCATTGTAACCGACTCTGTGTAACCCTAGCCCTCTCCGCTGTCTATATAAACCGGATGGCTTTAGTCCATAGGACGAACAACAATCATACCATAGGCTAACTTCTAGGGTTTAGCCTCCTTGATCTCGTGGTAGATCCACTCTTGTAACACACATCATCAATATTAATCAAGCAGGACGTAGGGTCTTACCTCCATCAAGAGGGCCCGAACCTGGGTAAAATATCGTGTCCCTTGTCTCCTGTTACCATCCGCCTAGACGCACAGTTCGGGACTCCCTACCCGAGATCCGCCGGTTTTGACACCGACACTCCCTCTTCGGCAAAAAACCCAACGCAGCTCACAAGTAGCAATGGTGTTATCCATATCTATATCGGAGGTACCCCAACTTGTGTCTTGATGGATATCGACAAGGTAGTGAAGACACATTTCGGTAGGTTTTCGCCTTTGACATGCATATATTGATGGGTGTGCAAGATCATGTATTATCGAGCATGTTGATTTCTACTTCTGAGTTGCATTGGGATTTTCCCCGAAGAGAAAGGGTGAAGCAATATAGTAGCGGTAAGTATTTCTCTCAGTTGAGAACCAAGGTTTATCGAATCAATAGGAGAACCACACAAATCCTCGTGAACATCACCTACACACACAAAAGCAAATACTTACACCCAACGCGGGCAAGAGGGTTGTCAATCCCCTTGAACTCGTTATTTGCAAGGATCAAATCTTGTATAGGTAGATAGATAAATTGCAAAAAAAAAGTAAATAAAATTGTAGCAAGATGATTTTGGTTTTAGTAATATGATTAAATAAACTCGGAGGGCATAGTTTTCCCTAGAGGCTTCTCTCTTGAAACAATAACAATAGTTTTCCACGGGAGCTCCTCCCTTGATCCCTCTGCTTCATTCATTTATGTAGTAAATTATCACATTAAATAACATGATGCCACCTTCATTTCCATCAAACTTTATTTGCTCCAAAAGTTGTTGCCTACGGAATACCGACAAAAAGTAGTGTGCGAATGCGGTAAAATTCTACAAAGGCTACCATGTAGGCACAAAATAACTATCAAAGTTATCACATAAATTAGACTCATTAGGAAGTATTTCCAATGGGTGAACTTCCTGAAATTTTTAGAACATTAAAAAAAAGGATATTTTTTCAAATGAATGAAAATATTTTGAAAGTGCAAACATTTTTTTCCAAAGTTGTGACTTTTCTTAAAACATTGATTTTTAAACAAGTGGACACATCTTAAAAAGACGTTTTTTCACAAAAAAACGCATACATTTTTTTTTAAAATTTACAAATATTTTTTTGGCAAAGTGAACATATTTTGAGAAAAAATACCATTTTTTCCCATGTTCGTCAACAGTTTTCTAAGTTTGAACTTTTTAAAAATATGAACATTTTTTCCATGTTTGCAAACTTTTGGTGAAAGATTAATCATTTTTTAAAAATCATGTTTTTTTAAGATTGTGGACAATGTTATAAAGGCACGGACATTTTTTTTTGAATTTTTAAGAAAAAAAGAAAAAGGAACACACAACATTTCATTTCAAATAGAAAACAAAAAAACCTTTCAAGGAAACAAAAGAATAAAGAAATCTGGTTCAAGAACCCTAGGCCGGCCTAGTAACCAGATGCCACGCTCTGCTGATGCCACGAAGAAGTCATGCACCTTTTTTTCTTCACATCTTTATTTTTATTTCATTTTTTGTATTTTCACTTTAGTTTTTTTATTTTCTTCACATATATACAAGAAGAGGATTTACATAAAATTTTGAAAAATGTTTATCTTGCATTTGAAAAATTCTAAAATGTCGATATCAAATGTTTTTGTAGTATACAAAAAAAAGTATAAGTATGGATCTAAAAAGTAGAAAATGTTAATCATCTGGACAAAAAATGTTAATCCTATGTCCATAAAATGTTTCTAGCAATTACAAAATGTCAAAGATTTAAAAAAATGTATCTGGAAATTAGAGATTATTTATAATAATGTTAAAAGTGTATGTAAAATACTATAAAAATGTTTCATACATTAAAAAAGTATTCTACATTTTACGAAATCTTGACAAGCTTCAGTAATGTGGTCACGAAATTTTCAAAAGATAGTTCTAACATGGACAAATCTCATTCGATTTTTTTTCAACATGTATTTGAAAAAACATGTGTTACACATATTTCAATAATATTCAAAACATTTTTTTGCAAAAAATGTTAATCACGTTTTAATAAAAAATGTTAAACTTGTATTTCAAAAAGGCTAAATGGGTATTATACAGATATTTTAAATATGTAGAATGAGAAAAAACAATTATGAAACAATAGGTATGTAGTGAAAAATAAAACCAGTGAAAACCAATCGAAGGAAGCCGAAGAAACAGAGGCGGAGGAGGGGGGGGGGGGGGGGGGGGGGCTAAACACCACCAACGATCGCCCCCCCTCAAAGAAATATAGTACGGGCCAGTACTAACATCGACCAACGGAGGATGCAAGGGAGCTATAATCTCGCTTGAAGCGCGGGCATATTTGACCGGCCCATTAACTCAGCTGCTAGCTTGCTGCAAGAGAGCTATATCTCGCTCGGAGTTCGACATACTTGTTTTTAGTCCTGCTTTTGTTTTATTTTCGTATATTTTTTAATTTAATTTCTTCTACTTGGGTTTCTTTTGTTTCTTTACTGGTTTTCCTTCGGATTTCTGTTATTCCAGCAGCTTCCGTCATTTCTTTCACAACTTTTATTTGTTCTTATATTTTTTATTTGTTTCTTTTTTATTACACTGCTTTTTTGCTTTTATTTTTTTCCTTCTTCATTTTCTTTACTTTTTTTGTTTCTTTTCTTGGTTTTGTTTGGTTTGATCTGGAGTTTCACCATAGTTTCTTTTCTTTTTTGGTTTTTAATTGTTTTCTTTGTTGATTTTTCGTGGGTTTGGTTTTTGGTCAACATTTTTACAGTACACATTCACGATTGTTTTGCATACATGAGGAATATATTATATATATATGTTTAACATTTTCAAAATACTTCATTAATGTTTTACAAAAAGTATACTCTTTATTTATATTTTTTTCAAACACATTGTACATTTTTATTAGTACATGTTTAACATTTTTTGAATACAGTTTAGCATTTATAATTAAATCTTTAAATTTTTTATGAAACAAGTTGAATTTTTTTTGAATATAAGTTTTGAGGCCTATTTTTACATATATACTGTACATTTTTTGTATATACCAGGAATATTTTTTATACACATCGTTAATATTTTTCAAATGCAGGTTTAACATTTTTAATACATGGTCATGAAAATCCCATATACATTTTAAACATGTTTCAAATTCTTGATTACCATTTTTCAAATTCTTAATTAACATTTTTTAATTCTTGATTAACATTTTTCAAATACAAGATTAACATTTTAAATACACTTTTTCTCGACATATTTATATATTTTTTCCAATGATTCATTCGCACTTTTGAATACATGCTTATCATTTTTTCTATACATATTTACAAATTCTGATTAATATTTTTCAAATAGATGGTCAAGATTTCTTCTATTCACATTCAAAGTTTTTAATATGCATGATTAACATTTTACAAATACTTGTTTCACATTTCTTGCAAAGGCTTGATTAACATTTTTAAATACTTGATTGACTTTTTTCACATGTATTGTATATCTTTTGTATACATTTCTCTTATACATGAGAAATCATTTTCTTTATACACATTTAGATATTTTCAATTGTTTTATGGACAGTGTTTTTGGTAATATATTTATTTAAAATATTTGAAAGTACTAATAAATACAAAAACCATAAAATAAGAAAAAAAAGATATCATTACCATAAGTTTTCTTTTTGAGGAATCTCGCTGACTTTATTCAATCAAAAGAATGGTCATAGGTACACATGTTGGGTCATGAGGTGTGCCCAACCAAACATGACGCCCTATACCTAGCTTACAAGCAAATTTAGCGAGATTATGAGCCTCGAAATTAAGAATGGTCATAGGTACACATGTTGGTCATGAGACTAATTTGTCGAAATCATGAACATTTTTTAGATAATTTGTGAACATCTTTTGAATTTGCGAACATTTTGAAATTCATGAAATTTTCTTAATTTGATGAATATTCTTTTAAAAATTCATGAACATTTTTAATTTTGTGATTCTTTTACAAATGCATGAACATTTTTTGAATTCCCGCGCATCTTTTTGAAATCATGAATATTTTTTTGAAATTATGATTGTTGTATTCAAAAATCGAACCTTTTTGTGAAATTCAGAACTTTTTGATTTCCCGAATTATTGAAAAAACTAATGGAAAAGAAAAAATAAAAGCTGGTGGCGTCCCGACCGCACATGGGTAGCAGGGGGTGCACGCTCGCTTCATCGGAGGGCGTTATGCGTCGTATAGGAGGTCTCAGCTAGGTGTTGCTCGTAGGCGGTTGGAAAAATATATAAATGTTCCGGGCCGGGATGCTCTAGGGCGTTAACTCGATTCTTGGGGGGTGCTGCCCATTATCGCGCTGCCTGTTTTTCGCTCGCTCGATCAGCTCCTTTTTTGAGAAAGTGTGCTTGTATTCGAATCACGACATAATACAAAGTTCTTAACCCGAACAAGCAAACCCTAACACACGCATAAGCAACCAGAATAACAAAGAGCACCCTAAAACAACCAACAAAATATGAAGACCTCTGAAGCTCTGTGTCATCATCCCTAAATCTTGCGAGGAGACCCCTGCAACGCAGTAATCTACATCCAGACCCAAGCAGGTCCTCATCTTCAACGACGTTTTAATCTACATCCTGACCCATGCTGCTCCCCCACTTCTTCGCTCCGACGCCAAAAAGACAAGAACACACATGTGCATCCAACACGTGCGCACCAGCCTTCGCCATCAGTGGCTTTGAGTACCGCTATATGTGCCCCTTCCAGATGAAAGAGAACTAGGATCCGGTTCCGGTGCCGCGGCTGGGCCAACTGCCCGGGCAAAGCAGGACATCCCTCCAGCAACAACACAAAGAAGGATGAAGAAACACAACAGAAAGTATACTGACGAGGAAGAATAATCTTCGTCTCCACACAACCACCACCCATATGAGGACCAAACCGTCCAGTGCCGATCGACCTCCAGACACCATAGCCGTGACCTCAACGAGATCCGAGGATTCCCCACTCCGCTGGCTCCTAGACGAAGGCTAGATCACCGTCGGACCGCGAATGGAGCCTGGAGAAACTTATCCAGATGCGCCGCCGCCGCAACGGCCTCGAGAGCGACTCCCTCAACCCTAACCCTACTGAGAACACACCGGACGCACAGATTTGAGGTTTCCCCTCCCTCCCGCCACCGGGGCGGCTGACGGAGGGAGAGGAAACCAGCGGTGGCACACAAAGGGATCCGCTGCTCTTGAGATCGCCTCGCTAACCATCCCCGCTCGAAGCATTACACTCGGTCAGCTCCTTCGTTCGCTGGTTCTCATTAACATTGACCACGACATTGACTGTTGACTTGCTTTTGACCATCGATTTTTGTGAAAACATTCATGACATTGTTTTAAAAAAAATACAAAATCTAAAATAATGCTCATTAGTTGGAAAACGTTAATGAATTTGGAAAAAATCACAAATTATTTGAAAAGGTTCACAATTGTTTTTAAATGTCATGACTTGGGAAAGTTCATAATTAGAAAAAAAAAACTAGTACATTTTAAAAAAATCTAATGTGAAAGAAGTTAGTAAAAAAAAGAAAAAGTTTACAATTTATAAAATAAGTCTCGAATTTGAGAGAAGTTGACCAAATTGAAAAGGTTCACGCATTTGGTAAATAAAAAATACAAGTGAAAAAGAAAAAAGAAAAGTGAAAAACGAAAAAAAAAAACTAAATACGGCCAACACGAAACATATCAACACCGCTACTCTGCGTCATAGGGGGTGTGCGCCAGTTGCCGAATAAGCTGTAACTGCAATTATGGCGCCAAACTGGATTTGGATAGCTGTGGCGTTCCTAAGACTTGTTCAGGACTAAAAAGTACGCCTGCTTGGGCCATCCAATTTACACCCGTTCGCTTGCTCTTATTGTGCGTTTGGATGCCAGTTTGCCGCACAGAGCGGCAAATAGAGGAAGTCCCCACTGGCATAATAACGGGCCCACGTATCCAGAGCATATTTTGAGCCCAAATCAACGATGTTCCCCTGTTTGAGACGCACACGCAGCTAAGCACCGATGCGATTTGGAGCTGTCGAAATAAAGGGAGAACTGTTTTCGGATGGTCGCTTCCGGTTTTCAAACTTTCTAGAATGATTTTCAGTTTTTTTTGCTATGTTTTTCTCTTTTGGTTTTTACTTTCTTTTCAATTTCAAGTTTTAAAAATATTCACAAATTTCAAAGAATTCATGTTTCAATAAATGTTATTTACATTTTAGAAAGTGTTTGGGTTCATTTTTGTTTCCATTTTTTTGTACAAATCAACAACAAACGGAAATGGATCTATCTACACATGCGACAGTTATTGGGCCAATGTTTACCGTCTTGAATACCAAAAACCTTTCTTTGGGGTGTAAACCTTTTTTACGCAAAGTTGAGCACGCCTTATGATTAACCATCCCCTCCCATTGATCGTCATTAGAAGTTACCTAGTCAGGCAACGGAAAGCTTACCCTCTCGTTTAGGGTTCTTTATCCTCTTGGGGCGATCTCGCCGCCGTTGAGTTCTTCTCTCCCCTGCCGCCGGAGATCCTTCAAAGGAGTTGGCGGTCCTTGGATCGCTACCCAGTTTTGGCTAACTCGTCAAGGGTAGACGGTGGATTTAGGGTTTTTCAAAATACCTAGTGATCTGTTCTTCGGGTTAGGAAAAAGATGGCTGACAGAGAGGTGTCGGAACTGGCAGGGGCGAGCTTGGTGATGGTTGAAACCTGCTGGTTGCTGATTGCTCGAGTGAACAACCATGAGATCTACGGGGACTCATGGTATTATGACTACCTGCGCACACCATGGGACACAGGGCATAAATTCAGTTTCTTCAGTTCGTGAAATCTGCATGTTTTGGTTGCTCGTGCCATGGAGGTCGTAGCTTGTACGGACAATATACAAGTGCGTCTACAAAGTTAATACTTCTGGCCAACCTCTAGCTACCACCTTTCCCCGCCTCTTCTCACACTCCAACCTAGATCTGGTTAAAGTGGCTAATATTTTGCGTTTCGGTATTGAAGCTAACCTCCGTAATCGTCTGTCTCTTACCGCAGAACAAGAGCTTGTTTCACTTTTGGCTATTTTGCACGTCTTCATGCTTTCGGCGGAGGAAGATCAAACGTTCCTACACCAATATCATGACTTCTCCACCAAGCACGCGTACGGCGCCCTCATGGCTAAGCCAGACAACGATCTCATTGCCCCTCTCATCTGGGGCACCAAGGCTCCTCGCAAGCTAAAAATCTTTGCTTGGCTTCTCTTCAAAGACCGCCTCAATACTAGAGTTAACCTTGCCCACAAGCATATAATCTCCTCTGAAATATGCCCCCGGTGTGCTAGGTGACCCGAAGACTCCATGCACCTCTTCGTCACATGTCCACTTGACAATAGGATATGGCAACGAATCGGGGTCCTGCCGCAGACCGACGACATCACTGAGCTTTGGGACACTCCCCTGCCTCACCACCTCCCCAAAAAAGCATGGTCCTTGGTCCTCATGGCACTACTATGGAAGATATGGGCAACACGTTGTCGGTGTAAAAACCGACAGATCTCGGGTAGGGGGGCCCAAGCTGTGCGTCTAAGGATAAATGGTAACAGGAAGCCAGGGGACACAATATTTACCTAGGTTCGGGCCCTCTTAAGGGAGGTAAAACCCTACTCCTGCTTGATTATATTCGACGAGTATGATGATTACAAGAGTTGATCTACCTCGAGATCGTAATGGCTAACCCTAGATGTCTAGCCTATGAGAATTCCAATGATGGTGAAGAAGATAACCTCTACGGACTAACCCCTCCGATTTATATACACACCGTAGGGGCCTAGGGTTTGTACAAGGTCGGTTTATCAGAGAAGGAAGCTTCCGGACTCTATTCTTGCCGTATACGTATTGAGAAGTCCCACCCGGACACGGTGAATAATCTTCAGCTTGATCTTGTACGACCCATCCAACCCGGCCCATACTCCAGGGCCGGACACTTGAGGACCCCCAAATCCAGGACTGCCTCAGTAGTCCCCGAACTTGCCTTCAATGATGATGTAGTGTGCAGACGCAAGTCTTCGGCTTTGCAACGCGGGTTCTCCATCATACTCCAGATTGATGATAGTCCAGCATCGGTTTCCGCGTCTAGTCTTTATGATTCCTTCCTGCTGTCGCCTCAATTTCCACGCATCTGAGTGAATGCGAATGGTCCGTTACCCTTGTATTTTAATATTTCTTACAGGCACAGGCTGTGCCTATATAACTGTTGAAAATATGCCCTAGAGGCAATAATAAAATGGTTATTATTATATTTCCTTGTTCATGATAATTGTCTACTATTCATGCTATAATTGTATTAACCAGAAACCGTGATACATCTGTGAATACGTAGACCACAACATGTCCCTAGTGAGCCTCTAGTTGACTAGCTTGTTGATCAACAGATGGTCATGGTTTCCGGACTATGGACATTGGATGTCATTGATAACGAGATCACATCATTGGGAGAATGATGTGATGGACAAGACCCAATACTAAGCATAGCACAAGATCGTGTAGTTCGTCTGCTAAAGCTTTCCTAATGTCAAGTATCATTTCCTTAGACCATGAGATTGTGAACTCCCGGATACTGTAAGAGTGCTTTGGGTGTACCAAACGTCACAACGTAACTGGGTGACTATAAAGGTGCACTACAGGTATCTCCGAAAGTGTCTGTTGGGTTGGCATGAATCAAGACTGGAATTTGTAACTCCGTATGACGGAGAGGTATCTCTGGGCCCACTCGGTAATGCATCATCATAATGAGCTCAATGTGACTAAGTGGTTAGTCACGGGATCATGCATTATGGAACGAGTAAAGTGACTTGCCGGTAACGAGATTGAACGAGGTATTGGGATACCACGATCGAATCTCGGGCAAGTAATGTACCGATTGACAAAGGGAATTGTATACGGGATTACTTGAATCCTCGACATCGTGGTTCATCTGATGAGATCATCGTGGAACATGTGGGAGCCAACATGGGTATCTAGATCCCGCTGTTGGTTATTGGC
The DNA here is from genome assembly GCF_018294505.1 of Triticum aestivum. NCBI lineage: Eukaryota > Viridiplantae > Streptophyta > Magnoliopsida > Poales > Poaceae > Triticum > Triticum aestivum. The sequence goes on along the minus strand of NC_057798.1, from coordinate 15,941,245 downwards.
CGGAGAGCTGTCTCGGTCATGTCTGCGTGATTCCCGAACCCGTAGGGTCTACACACTTAAGGTTCGATGACGCTAGGGTTATTAGGAAGATTTGTATGTGATTACCGAATGTTGTTTGGAGTCCTGGATGAGATCTCGGACGTCACGAGGAGTTCCGGAATGGTCCGGGGGTGAAGATTTATATACGGGAAGTTGTCATACGATCACCGGAAATATTCGGGGGCATACCGGTATTGTACCGGGGCCACCAGAGGGGTTCCGAGGGTCCATCGGGAGGGTCCACCTGTCCCGGAGGGCCTCATGGGCTGTAGAGGGAAGGGAACCAGCCCCTTGGAGGGCTGGGCGCCACTCTCCCTAGGGCCCATGCGCCTGGGGTTGGGGGGGAAACCCTAAAGGGGGCGCCCTGACCCCTTGCTTGGGGGGCAAGCCTCCTCCCCCCTTGGTTGCCGCCCCCCTCTAGATCCCATCTAGAGGGGCCGGCCCCCCTTCCTCCTTCTCCTATAAATAGAGGGGCGAGAGGAGGGCTGCAGCACCACATCCAAGGCGCAGCCCCTCCCCTCCCCAACACCTCTCCTCCTCCGCAAGAGCTTGGCGAAGCCCTGCCGGAGAACTGCCACTCCATCACCACCACGCCGTTGTGCTGCTCTTGGAGCCTTCTTCCTCAACCTCTCCCTCCTCCTTGCTGGATCAAGGCGCGGGAGACATTACCGGGCTGCACATGTGTTGAACGTGGAGGTGTCGTTGTTCGGCGTTAAGATCGGAATCCACCGCGATCTGAATCGCTTCGAGTACGATTCCTTCATCCGCGTTCTTGTAACGCTTCTGTCTCACGATCTTCAAGGGTATGAAGATGCACTCCCCTCTCTCTCGTTGCTAGTTACTCCATAGATGTATCTTGGTGTTGCGTAGAAATTTTTTAATTTCTGCAACGATCCCCAATAGTGGCATCATGAGCTAGGTCTATGCGTAGTTTCTATGCACGAGTAGAACACAAGTTTGTTGTGGGCGTCGATTTTGTCAATTTACTTGCCACTACTAGTCTTATCTTGTTTTGGCGGCATCGTGGGATGAAGCGGCCCGAACCGACCTTACACGTATGCTTACTTGAGACAGGTTCCACCGACTGACATGCACTAGTTGCATAAGTTGGCTAGCGGGTATCTGTCTCTCCCACTTTAGTCAGATCGGATTCGATGAAAAGGGTCCTTATGAAGGGTAAATAGCAATTGGCATATCACGTTGTGGTTTTGGCGTAGGTAAGAAACGTTCTTGCTAGAAACCTATATCAGCCACGTAAAAACTTGCAACGACAATTACAGGACGTCTAACTTGTTTTTGCAGCATATGCCGTGTGATGTGATGTGGCCAAAAAGGATGTGATGAATGAAATATATGTGATGTATGAGATTGATCATATTCTTGTAATAGGAATCACGACTTGCATGTCGATGAGTATGACAACCGGCAGGAGCCATGAGTTGTCTTTATTTATTGTATGACCTGCGTGTCACTGAATAACGCCATGTAATCACTTTACTTCATTGCTAAACCGTTAGCCATAGTAGTAGAAGTAATAGTTGGCGAGACAACTTCATGGAGATACGATGCTGGAGATCATGATGATGGAGATCATGGTGTCATGTCGGTGACGATGATGATCATGGTGCCTCAAAGATGGAGATCAAAAGGAGCAAAATGATATTGGCCATATCATGTCACTATTTGATTGCATGTGATGTTATCATGTTTTTGCATCTTATTTGCTTAGAACGACGGTAGTAAATAAGATGATCCCTCATAATAATTTCAAGAAAGTGTTTCCCCTAACTGTGCACAGTTGCGAAAGTTCGTTGTTTCGAAGCACCACGTGATGATCGGATGTGATAGATTCTAACGTTCATATACAACGGGTGTAAGCCAGATTTACACATGCAAAACACTTAGGTTGACTTGACGAGCCTAGCATGCATAGACATGGCCTCAGAACACAAGAGACCAAAAGGTCGAACATGAGTCGTATAGAAGATACGATCAACATGAAGATGTTCACCGATGATGACTAGTCCGTCTCACGTGATGATCGGACATGACCTAGTTGACTCGGATCATGTATCACTTAGATGACTAGAGGGATGCCTATCTAAGTGGGAGTTCATTAAATAATTTGATAGATGAACTTAATTATCATGAACTTAGTCTAAAGCTTTTGCAAAATGTCTTGTAGATTAAATGGCCCACGCTCATGTCAACCTCAACTTCAACGCGTTCCTAGAGAAAACCAAGCTGAAAGACGATGGTAGCAACTATACGGACTGGGTACGGAACTTGAGGATCATCCTCATAGCTGCCAAGAAAGCATATGTCCTTGAAGCACCGCTAGGTGAAGCACCCGTCCAGGCGAATCCAGACGTTATGAATGCCTGGCAGTCGCGTGTTGATGATTACTCCCTGGTTCAGTGCGGCATGCTTTACAGCTTAGAACCGGGGCTCCGAAAATGTTTTGAGCAGCACGGAGCATATGAGATGTTCCAAGAGCTGAAAATGGTTTTCCAAGCTCATGCTCGGGTCGAGAGATATGAAGTCTCCAACAAGTTTTACAGTTGTAAGATGGAGGAGAATAGTTCTGTTAGCGAGCACATACTCAAAATGTCTGGGTTGCACAACCTCTTGTCTCAACTGGACATTAACCTCCCGAATGAGGCGGTCATTGACAGAATCCTTCAGTCGCTCCCACCTAGCTACAAGAGCTTTGTGATGAACTACAATATGCAGGGGATGGATGAACTACAATATGCAGGGGATGGTGAAAACCATTCCTGAGGTATTTTCAATGCTGAAATTAGCGGAGGTGGAGATCAAAAAGGAACATCAAGTGTTGATGGTCAATAAAACAACTAGTTTCAAGAAAGGCAAGGGTAAGAAAAACTTCAAGAAGGACGGCAAGGGAGTTGCCGCGCCCGGTAAGCCAGTTGCCGGGAAGAAGCCAAAGCACGGACCCAAACCTGAGACTAAGTGCTTTTATTGCAAGGGAAATGGTCACCGGAAGCGGAACTGCCCCAAGTACTTAGCTGATAAGAAGGCCGGCAACACCAAAGGTATATGTGATATACATGTTATTGATGTGTACCTACCAGTACTCGTAGTAGCTCTTGGGTATTTGTTACCGATGTGGTTGCTCATATTTGTAACTCAAAACAGGAGCTGCGGAATAAGCGGAGACTGACGAAGGACGAGGTGACGATGCGCGTTGGGAATGGTTCCAAGGTCGATGTGATCGCCGTCGGCACGCTACCTCTACATTTACCTACGGGATTAGTTTTAAACCTCCATAATTGTTATTTAGTGCCAGCTTTGAGCATGAACATTGTATATTGATCTCGTTTAATATGAGATGGCTACTCATTTAAATCCGAGAATAATGGTTGTTCTATTTACATGAGAGATATGTTTTATGGTCATGCCCCACTGGTCAATGGTTTATTCTTAATGAATCTCGAACGTGATGTTACACATATTCATAGTGTGAATACCAAAAGATGTAAGATTGATAATGATAGTCCCACATACCTGTGGCACTGCCGCCTTGGTCACATTGGTGTCAAACGCATGAAGAAGCTCCATGCAGATGGACTTTTGGAGTCTCTTGATTACGAATCATTTGACACGTGCGAACCATGCCTCATGGGCAAAATGACCAAGACTCCGTTCTCCGGAACAATGGAGCGAGCAACCAACTTATTGGAAATTATACATACTGATGTGTGCGGTCCAATGAGCGTTGAGGCTCGCGGTGGCTATCGTTATGTTCTCACCCTCACTGATGACTTAAGTAGATATGGGTATGTCTACTTAATGAAACACAAGTCTGAGACCTTTGAAAAGTTCAAGGAATTTCAGAATGAGGTAGAGAATCAACATGACAGAAAAATAAAGTTCTTACGATCAGATCGTGGGGGAGAATATTTAAGTCACGAGTTTGGTACGCACTTAAGGAAATGTGGAATTGTTTCACAACTCACGCCGCCTGGAACACCTCAGCGTAACGGTGTGTCCGAACGTCGTAATCGCACTCTATTGGATATGGTGCGGTCTATGATGTCTCTTACCGATTTACCGCTATCATTTTGGGGATACGCTTTAGAGACAGCTACATTCACTTTAAATAGGGCACCGTCTAAATCCGTTGAGATGACACCGTATGAATTATGGTTTGGAAAGAAACCTAAGCTGTCGTTTCTAAAAGTTTGGGGATGCGATGCTTATGTCAAGAAACTTCAACCTGAAAAGCTCGAACCCAAGTCGGAAAAATGCATCTTCATAGGATACCCTAAGGAAACCATTGGGTATACCTTCTACCTCAGATCCGAAGGCAAGATCTTTGTTGCCAAGAATGGGTCCTTTCTGGAGAAAGAGTTTCTCTCGAAAGAAGTAAGTGGGAGGAAAGTGGAACTTGATGAAGTACTACCTCTTGAACTGCGCAGCTCAGGAAGATGTTCTTGTGGTGCCTGCACCGACTAGAGAGGAAGTTAATGATGATGATCAAGGTACTTAGGATCAAGTTGCTACTGAATTTCATAGGTCCCCAAGGACACGTTCCACACCAAAATGGTATGGCAACCCTGTCCTGGAAATCATGTTGTTAGACAACGATGAACCTTTGAACTATGAAGAAGCGATGGCGGGCCCAGATTCCAACAAATGGCTTGAAGCCATGCAATCCGAGATAGGATCCATGTATGAAAACAAAGTATGGACTTTGACAGACTTTCCCGATGATCGGCGAGCGATAGAAAATAAATGGATCTTTAAGAAGAAGACGACGCGGATGGTAATGTTACCATCTATAAAGCTCGACTTGTCGCTAAGGGTTATCGACAAGTTCAAGGGGTTGACAACGATGAGACTTTCTCTCCCGTAGCGAAGCTGAAGTCCGTCCGAATCATGTTAGCAATTGCCGCATACTATGATTATGAGATATGGCAAATGGACGTCAAAACAGCATTCCTTAACGGCTATCTTAAGGAAGAATTGTATATGATGCAGCCGGAAGGTTTTGTCGATCCTAAGAATGCTAACAAGGTATGCAAGCTCAGCGATCCATCTATGGGCTGGTGCAAGCATCTCGGAGTTGGAACATTCGCTTTGATGAAATGATCAAAGCGTTTGGGTTTGTGCAGACTTATGGAGAAGCCTGCGTTTACAAGAAAGTGAGTGGGAGCTCTGTAGCATTTCTCATATTATATGTGGATGACATACTTTTGATGGGAAATGATATAGAACTTTTGGACAACATAAAGGCCTACTTGAATAAGTGTTTTTCAATGAAGGACCGTGGAGAAGCTGCTTATATATTAGGCATCAAGGTCTATAGAGATAGATCGAGACGCCTCATAGGTCTTTCACAAAGCACATACCTTGATAAGATATTGAAGAAGTTCAATATGGATCAGTCCAAGAAGGGGTTCTTGCCTGTGTTGCAAGGTGTGAAATTGAGCTCGGCTCAATGCCCGACCACGGCAGAAGATAGAGAAAAGATGAGTGTCATCCCCTATGCCTCGGCCATAGGGTCTATTATGTATGCCATGATGTGTACCAGACCTGATGTAAACCTTGCCGTAAGTCTGGTAGCAAGGTACCAAAGTAATCCCGGCATGGAGCACTGGACAACGGTCAAGAATATCCTGAAGTACCTGAAAAGGACTAAGGATATGTTTTTCGTTTATAGAGGTGACAAAGAGCTCGTTGTAAAGGGTTACGTCGATGCTAGCTTCGACACAGATCTGGATGACTCCAAGTCACAAACCGGATACGTGTATATTTTGAATGGTAGGGTAGTAAGATGGTGCAGTAGCAAGCAAAGTGTCGTGGCGGAATCTACATGTGAAGCGGAGTACATGGCAGCCTCGGAGGCAGCACATGAAGCAATCTGGATGAAGGAGTTCATTACCGACCTAGGAGTTATTCCCAATGCGTCGGGGCCGATGACTCTCTTCTGTGACAACACTGGAGCTATTGCCCTTGCCAAGGAGCCCAGGTTTCACAAGAAGACCAGGCACATAAAGCGTCGCTTCAACTCGGTTCGTGAAAATGTTCAACATGGAGACAGATATTTGCAAAGTGCATATAGATCTGCATGTCACAGATCCGTTGACTAAACCTCTTCCGCGAGCAAAACATGATCAACACCAGAACTCTATGGGTGTTCGATTCATCACAATGTAACTAGATTATTGACTCTAGTGCAAGTGGGAGACTGTTGGAAATATGCCCTAGAGGCAATAATAAAATGGTTATTATTATATTTCCTTGCTCATGATAATTGTCTACTATTCATGCTATAATTGTATTAACCAGAAACCGTGATACCTGTGTGAATACGTAGACCACCACATGTCCCTAGTGATCCTCTAGTTGACTAGCTCGTTGATCAACAGATGGTCATGGTTTCCTGACTATGGACATTGGATGTCATTGATAACGAGATCACATCATTGGGAGAATGATGTGATGGACAAGACCCAATACTAAGCATAGCACAAGATCGTGTAGTTCGTCTGCTAAAGCTTTTCTAATGTCAAGTATCATTTCCTTAGACCATGAGATTGTGTAACTCCTGGATACCGTAAGAGTGCTTTGGGTGTACCAAACGTCACATCATAACTGGGTGACTATAAAGGTGCACTACAGGTATCTCCGAAAGTGTCTGTTGGGTTGGCACGAATCGAGACTAGAATTTGTCACTCCGTATGACGGAGAGGTATGTTTGGGCCCACTCGGTAATGCATCATCATAATGAGCTCAATGTGACTAAGTGGTTAGTCACATGATCATGCATTATGGAACGAGTAAAGTGACTTTCCGGTAACGAGATTGAATGAGGTATTGGGATACCGACGATCGAATCTCGGGCAAGTAACATACCGGTTGACAAAGGGAATTGTATACGGGATTACTTGAATCCTCGACATCGTGGTTCATCTGATGAGATCATCGTGGAACATGTGGGAGCCAACATGGGTATCCAGATCCCGCTGTTGGTTATTGGCCGGAGAGCTGTCTTGGTTATGTCTGCATGATTCCCGAACTCGTAGGGTCTACACACTTAAGGTTCGATGAGGCTAGGGTTATTAGCAAGATTTGTATGTGATTGATGAATGTTGTTCAGAGTCTAGATGAGATCCTGGACGTCACGAGGAGTTCCGGAATGGTCCGAGGGTGAAGATTTATATATGGGAAGTTGTCATACGGTCATCGGAAATATTCGGGGGCATACCGGTATTGTACCGGGGCCACCAGAGGGGTTTCGGGGGTCCACCGGGAGGGTCCACCTGTCCCGGAGGGCCTCATGGGCTGTAGAGGGAAGGGAACCAGCCCCTTGGAGGGCTGGGCGCCACCGCCCCCTAGGGCCCATGCGCCTAGGGTTGGGGGGGGGGGGGACCCTAAAGGGGACGCCCCCCTTGCTTGGGGGGCAAGCCTCCTCCCCCCTTGGCTGCCGCCCCCCTCTATATCCCATCTAGAGGGGCCGGCCCCCCTTCCCCCTTCTCCTATAAATAGAGGGGTGAGGGGAGGGCTGCAGCACCACATTCAAGGCGCAGCCCCTCCCCTCCCCAACACCTCTCCTCCTCCGCAAGAGCTTGGCGAAGCCCTGTCGGAGAACTGCCACTCCATCACCACCATGCTGTCGTGCTGCTGTTGGAGCCTTCTTCCTCAACCTCTCCCTCCTCCTTGCTCGATCAAGGCGTGGGAGACGTCACCGGGCTGCACGTGTGTTGAATGCGGAGGTGCCGTTGTTCGGCGCTAAGATCGGAATCCACCGCGATCTGAATCGCTTTGAGTACGACTCCTTCATCCGCGTTCTTGTAACACTTCTGTCTCGCGATCTTCAAGGGTATGAAGATGCACTCCCCTCTCTCTTGTTGTTAGTTACTCCATAGATTGATCTTGGTGTTGCACAGAATTTTTTAATTTCTGCAACGATCCTCAACAATAACGAGGCTAGATCTTTAAAACGCCATCTCGCACCGCTCCAAGAGCAACAGAACAAGCCACGGGAAAAAAAAAATCAAATCATGGCTAGTGTCCATGGCTCCTCCTCGCGTCCTCATGGCCCTCGGGAGGAGGATTAGCAAAGCTGCTCGGTATCTCATCTCTAGCTCAATCGGCTCCAGACGCAAGGATATCTCCCCCCCCCATGAATCTAGTCCCTATTCGGGCAGGGTTGACTTCTATAGGCGATGATGCATTGGCAGAAAATTTCCCCAATCCCAGCCAAGGAGAGAGGGTCTGCTTCATCTTGTTCCTTCTGAGGGGCGTGGGATTCCCAATCCACCCCTTCCTTAGGGGGTCTACTGGAATACTACTTGATCCAACTGCACGACCTCACACCAGGTTCTATTTTGCACATTTCCGGTTTTTTCACCCTTTGCGAGCTATTTCTAGGCCGCGAGGCTCATTTTGAACTGTGGAAGAAGTTCTTCTGCCTCGTCCCTTGCCACCAGGGTGGAGGGTCCATATTTGAAGTGGGCGGCGCCGAAGTATGGCGCATAGCCGGATCCGGTTACCCAGTCGGGACTACTAAGAGGGGGTCCGGCGAATGGTCTTCAGAATGGTTCTACATAGATGATGTTCCTCTTCCGGACCCTGTTCGGCGCGGGCATCCCGAATTATCTAGTGCTCCTCTAAAGAAGCTACTCAGCTACCGCCCGAAGTCCCCTAGACAAGAGGATAGTCCGGAAGTAACAAGATTGGTCAGCAAGGTCAGATTATTGACCCATTTCGGACTCTCCATCATTGAAGTCATGGCTATCGCAATAAAGCGATGTATCCAGCCCCTTCAGTCTAGAGTGGGTCCTTTATGGAATTACAACGGGGAGGACCTTTATAAGGGAGAGGAAGAAGACTTCTTTCGCCTATAATACCGGGACGGCTTCCTCATGTACAACCCCGTTGGTTGGGTAAGTTTAGTCATTCAACACTTTTTTATCATCGAGGTGCGTTAACTGAAAAATCTGGTTGTTTCAAAAACAGTCATGGAGGAAGGTAGTCGAGAACATCTATTGCCCTTCTCCGCAACCAGAAGACCACGCACGTCACGAAGACCCCGGATTCCATGAAGATCCGGATATATTTGTTGAATTTGAAGACGGAGTCTACTACCAGGTGAGCCTTGATGGCTCCGAGGTAGCCATTATGGCCGATTATCCTGATCTCTACCCCTTCGTCAAGGTAAGTGTCCAAAAATCAAAAAGGAGTGTCATTTCCGCACATAGCTTATTCTTCGCACTGGGCTGCACTTCACAGGATCGGCGCTCGGCGAACCACACCCAAGGACGGGCAACAAGAATAAGAATGACACCCTCAAGGGGTGGTCGTGCGAAGCGAAAGGAAGCCGGGAGCGCCACTGAGCCTGCTCCATCACCCAAAAGGCATGTTCCTCATTTCATATTTAGGCACAAAGCCGAATTGTCATTTTTATCCTCCTATTACGGACCGTAAACAAAATCCCGGCCAGCCGGGCCGTAGCTAATCCGGCGCTAGCGACATCAACTAGGATCGGGGCGCACGCTGATGCGGCGCAGACCCATCTGCCCCATCAAGAACCGGATGAGGTGTCCATCAAAAACTCCAAAGTAGAAAGTGCGATGAATCATCGACACTTGAAAGAAGCTCTGCGCACTCCTGCTTTGACAGAGCCGAAGTTTACCGCTCTTAGCACCATGGCACATACATTCGAGCTGCCCAGGACGGACTTACAGGAGTTGCTCACCTGTTCTCAAAAGATATACATGTATAAGTTTATATAAACTTAGTAGATAGATTGCAGTAGCCCCCGAGACTTAAAGCAGGTAGAAAAAGCTGATTTGAGGATCGTTTATGACCGCAGGTTCTCAAGGAGAAGAACAGTGTATTATCCCAGGAGCTCGAGACAAGCCGGACACAGCTAAATGCCGCTGTCTCCGAGCTTGAAGAATGAAGAGTGCCCCAATGTATTTTGGCAATGATAAAAAGCTAGAAGAAGAAGTGAAGTAGTAGGCCGAAGAGATAAAGAGCTTAAAGGATCAACTCTTGGAGGCAAAACAGGAAAACCAGAAGCTGAAGGGCGGCATATTCGGTATGACTTCTGAACTGTCCGGATTGTTGATATAATCATATAATGCGGAATGTTATAGTTCGGTTGATACATGTATGTTGACCGGTCGCCCCGAGGAGGAAGTGTCCGGGTTGCAAAGCGATGTTCTAAAGGAGCTAGCAAAGATGCACGAGCGTGCCCGGAAGGCCATGAAGAATATGGCCAAAGCCTTATGGCCCTCCGACGTCCCTCCGGAAAGTATGGAGGGGTTGGCAGACCTGTTCAAGGGCGCTCGATGCTGCTTCGAGCTGTGGAAGATGTCTGCATGCCTTGAAGGTGCATGAGAGGCATGGGCCATGGTGAAGACATGCTACACCGGACTTGATCCAAACCATATGGCTCGAGTTGGACCGCAAGGACCTGACGGGAAGGAAATACCTGTAAGCTTGGTATACGACCAAGTAATGACAGTGGCGAAATTTTCGCAACAAGATTGCAAATTAGATAGTCTACTAGATGGTGTAGAAAGAGAGTAGTCGTTCGATTCTATGTAACAATGTACTTTATGACCGAACTTATCTCCTACCGAACTTATAATTTTTTTGTCATCGCAGACCTTCGGCTTCCGCCTCCGAACCAAGAAGTTGGAGTGTTTCCGTATACCACGTCTAACTAAGAAACATTTGGTATCTTTGGAAACCAGGCAATCTGGTCATATTGCTCGAATAGACAAAAGTGTTCGGGGAGTTATGTTATATTACTTTTTAACGTAAGAAACATCTTCCAAGGAAAATAGTTCCATTAGGGGTTCCTCTCCTTGGGCTAGACTTGTATCCGAAGTACAAGCAGCCAATTTCATAGTTTTTTTCCAAAAACAATCTGTTGTATACGTGCCGACCAATTATTCTCTTAAGAATTCTAGCTTTCGGCTTCACCCGTCCGAGGTACAAGTACGGATAACCCGGTTGTAGCAATCACAGAGGTACTCCCTTTATATCCTAGCCGAACAATTGGGAACATAGGGTATAACACAGGAGCAAGGCAACCCAGCTTGGCAAAAACTTCAGTCATACAGGTGCATAAAATGGCAGAAACAACAACCATTATGGACGAAAGAAGCTTGCAAGCTTTCCAATAAAATATTTCTTTAAAAGAAGCCACCATGTATGGTGGGGTGTATACATTTAAAGATGTGTACCCCGAATAATGCGGTCGATCCAAACATACATTGGAGAAGAAAAGGGAAAAAATTAAAAAAGGGAGAAAAAAAAAGGAAAAAAACCTAGTTTAAGATGAAACCTAAGGAGGCCGAACTATGCGTAAAATCTTCAGAGCCGAGCGGTGTTCCATGGTTTAGGCTCAGGGCAATTATCCTCTGCATTGCGAAGGCGATAGGCTCCTCCAGTAAGGACTTCATCTATGACGAAGGGGCCCTCCCATTTGGGTTTGAGCTTATCCTTTTTCTTCTCCGGGAGGCGTAGAACAAGTTCTCCGACATTGTATGTTTTAGCCTGCACTTCTGTGCTTTGGTAACGCCTGGCCTATTGTTGATAGAATGCGGAACAGGCCTTAGCAACGTCGCGCTCCTCTTCAAGTCCATCTAGGTCCTCGTGCTGATCTAGTTCGGCTTCTTTCTCTTTGTACGTGCGCACTCTAGGTGAGTCATGAATAATATCACAGGGCAATACGACCTCTGCGCCGTACACCATAAAGAAAGGTGTATATCCGGTTGTTCGATTGGGCGTGGTCCGGAGTCCCCAAAGTACGGAATCGAGTTCCTCAACCCAGTGCTTGTCTGATTCTCGTAAAGAGCACACTAGTCTGGGCTTAATACCACTCATGATCAGACCATTGGCCCGTTCAACTTGGCCATTTGTTTGAGGGTGGTATATGGATGCATAGTCGAGTTTAATGCCCAACTTAGCGCACCAAGTTTTCACTTCATCAGTTGTGAAGTTCCATTATCAGTGATGATGCTGTGCGGGACACCATATCGGTGGACTACGTTGGATATAAAGTCAATCACTGGTCCGGCCTCCGCTGTTTTAACTGGTTTGACCTCTATCCATTTAGTGAATTTATCAACCATGACCAGCAAGTATTTCTTTTTGTGGCTTCCCCCTTTAAGGGGTCCAACCATGTCAAGCCCCGATAGCCCATGCAATGTTGGACAAGGGCTTGAGCATCTGCTCGAGCCGTGGGCCAGAAAAACCCTGTCTGGAATGCCTTGCTTACGAGGGCTCGAGCTACCTTCCCTCTTCTTCGGAGATACACCGACCTTGGGTGTATCTTCCCCCGCGCACTGGTGGCTGCTCTCCTTCGACCATGGCCTGGGGTGAGCCTCTCTTCCTTACCTCTATGTTCCTTGTTCATCTCTCTGTCCCCTGTTCCTCTCTTGTCCAAGCTGCTAGTTACATGGATCAGTGGATCTTGGATAGATGGATGCATGTTGATGTTAGGTACTACTAGATGGTTTGCTTGATGGATGGAGGAGTGGTGCTAGTAGCTTACTAGATGGATGGAGGAGTTAAGCAATTTTTAAGCCAATCTAAACAAAATGGATACACACATTGTTGCGTCGGTGTGTTTGGGCCTTTTGTTGTGCTGATGCACATTAATTGTATTCCCAATGTCAAGTACGCGTTTCTGTTAGGGACACTAGCTAACTGCTCTCTAATGCATCTGAAAATGTCTAATTTAAGTGTTACCAATTAATTCATGGAGTTCCTGGAGGCCGCGCTGAAGAAGAAGCAGAGCAGCACCGGCAAGCTGTCGGCGGCGGCCCAAAACTACCTACAGTCGCTGGTGCTCTTGGTGGAGCAGAGCATCGGCGACGATGGCAGCAGCAGCAGCCAGAAGGCCGGGCACCCCAGGGCGACCGTCGTCGCGAGGAAGCTCAGGATCAAGACCAAGAACCCCTGAGGCCCTCCTTCCCTCCCTGATCAATTGCTCATCAGAATAGAAGCTCTGCTGTGTGCTGCACTGAAGAGCACTGAAGCTCTTCTTTGGTCCTTGTATGTATGAATCAAATCAAAATTCGTTAAGGTGATACAATTTACGCGAGCAAAAGCAAACCCAAAGATGGCCAGAATGGCTGTTATCCCATAAATTTGTTATTCTTTCTCACTTATTTTTAGAGTATTGGTTGTTATCCCAATTTTGTTTGAAGCATGTTGTCATTGTACTAGAATGGCCAGCTATCAATGTGCATCTTCTCTATTTGCAGAAGACAAGTCAATTCAGAAAGAGTTGATCATGGGAACGTACAAACGGACTTATGTTGCAAGCAACCAGGGATCAGATATCACAGCCACAAAGCACAATGGTGCCATGGGGTATTTTTTATCATTTACTTATTTAACACTTCAAATATCAATTTTTAGGTGCTTGTTGAAACTTGAAAGAGCATCCTGGATCTGCTTATATAAGCTATTTCTATCTCTACCTTCTTCTATTTATTTATGTGATATTTCTCTGTTATGGTTGCAAATCCATGGGTTTGGAAGTAGTGCTATCGGTGGTTGCAAAAGCCGTCGACATAAAAGTGATGTTGATGATAGATGTTTAATTTCGCCATACGTGTGCAATTTTCTGCTGGAAAATGATGGACATTGACCAGATTAACACCCGTATTTGTTCTTTCCCTACTATCATGCGCAAATGCTCTGAAATTTCTTGTTTACGACTTCTTATAGTGAAGTGGCCACTTATGAGAACATATATGTATGCACTTCCTATTGTTGAGAATATATACTACCAAAAAGGGATGATTTCACTAATTCAAAATTGGGATGGAAAATTGCGGTACTGATAAAGACAGATGCTTCACAATCATTTCCTTCTCTTTTGTCCTAGGTACATGCCGAATGCCTTTTCTTCTTATTTTGCTCATGGTTAAAACAGAAGCATTCTTATATTTTGCAATTTTCTGTTGGTAAGTGTAGATGCATCGACTGAGTCTTCTCTTTTTGTATTTTTTCTAAATTGAGCAAACAGGCTTAACCTATGTGTAACTTTTGTTGGTCCCTTCTGGGGTGATGTTACACATGTATATAAATATACAAAGAATTATGAGGCCAATTCATATATAAATTTGTCATTGTTCTTTTATGTCTTAAATTCTTTTGAGTTAGGAGCGAGCAAGGCCATGTCATCTTTCTTTCCCTTAGAAGTTTAAAAACCTAATTAGTCATTGAAACATACTTTATGACAAATAGTTGATGGTGTATATGTGTAACACATGGATAATATCAATGTAAGGCATGATATTAGTTGGTGTAGCAGGTTCATTTGTTTGTAGCTATTACATAGGCGATGTCTTGTTAATAGAAATCACACACTTTTTTGTTTTCATATATTTATTCCCGTATCTACTGTACATGACAACATGCAAGGAAATATATGTCTGCTAAAATTTAATTTTAATTGTTCTTTGCTTTGTACAGAAATCTGTTGGATGAAGTGGCTGTGAAACCATCAAAGAAACCAAGAACTGGCTAGACAATGTTTTTTTGGGGTGAAATTACTGATGTTCAGAGAAAATGAAACACCATTATGGATCACATTCATAAATGGGAGAAGCACATAAGGGAGAAGAAGATGATTGCAAGGATGCAGAGGGAGCAAATCATTTGGAGGGATAGAATGCCATTGTTTCGTGTTTTTATGCATTCTCGTTTGCTTTCAACTATGTTTGCACTAGCTGGGAATACATGTCTAGGCAAGAAGTGTAGATGTCTGGTTATGATCTAATGCTCCTGGTTTACTATAAATCTTGGATTTGTAATGATGTGTAATGCATAAAATGGATTTTCAGGATTTTATTTTTTTAATTTGTAATTAGTTAGTAGTAGCGTTGGGGAAAAACCGTGCGCTACTAGTATCTAGATACTAGTAGCGTGCGTTACTATAGAAGCGCTACAGTATCCTAGATACTAGTAGCGTGTGTTACTATAGAAGCGCTACTACTATTTTAGTAGTAGCGTGGGTTTACCCGTGCTACTACTAACTTTTAGCTGTAGCACGATAGTAGTAGCGTGGGAACCCGCACTACTACTAGTCAGTTTTCCAGCGCTACTAGTAGCCTTTTCCCTAGTAGTGTATGCAGGGTATATTTGGGTATTTATAGAGCTGAGATTAGGGTCAGAGGAGCCATGGAGAGCCCACAAGCTCATAGGGCGTCCCAGGACATGCCTGGTGAGCTGGTGGCTCACTCGTGGGCCTTCTGGCCTCTCCCGAAGCTTCCTAGGTGTCTTCTTGTCCAAGAAAAAACGTCAAAAAGTTTGTTCTGTTTGGTATTGATTTTCTATAAAAAACAAAAGCATGGAAAAAACAACAACTGACACTTGGCACTAGGTCAATAGGTTAGTACCAAAAAATGATATAAAAGAGCATAGTAATGCATTTAAAACATCCAAGATGGATAATATAATAGCATGGAAGAATAAAAAATTTAGATACATTAGAGACGTATCAAGCATCCACAAGCTTAATTCCTGCTCGTCCTTGAGTAGGTAAATGACAAAAACAAAATTTTTTGATGTGGAATGCTACCTAACATGTTTATCATGTAATCTTTCTTTATGTGGCATGAAATATTCAGATCCATAAGTTTCAAAACAAAAGGTTAATATTGACATAAAAAATAATACTTCAAGCATACTAATAAAGCAATCATGTCTTCTCAAAATATTATGGCTAAAGAAAGTTATCCCTACAAAATCATATAATCTTGTCATGCTCTATCTTCATCACACAAAGTATTTATCATGCACAACCCCAATGACAAGCCAAGCATTTGGTTCATACTTTTAACGTTCTTAAGCTTTTTCAACTCTTACGCAATACATGAGCATGAGCCATGGATATAGCACTATAGGTGGAATAGAATATGATGGTGGAGTTTGTGTGGAGAAGACAAAAAAAGGAGAAAGTCTCACATTGACAAGCCTAATCAATGGGCTATGGAGATGCCCATCAAGTGATGTCAATGCAAGGAGTAGGGATTGCCATGCAACAGATTCACAAGAGCTATAAGTGTAAGAAACCTAAAAAAGAAAACTAAGTGGGTGTGCATCCAACTCGCTTGCTCACGAATACTTAGAGCAATTTTTAGGAAGCCCATCATTGGAATGTACAAGCCAAGTTCTATAATGAAAAATTCCCACTAGTAATATATGAAAGTGACAAAATAGGAGACTCTCTATCATGAAGAATGTGGTGCTACTTTGAAGCACAAGTGTGGAAAAGGATAATAATATTGTCCCTTCTCTCTTTTTCTCTCATTTTTATTTTTTATTTTTTTATTTTGGGCTCTTTGGCCTCTCTTTTTGGGATCTTTGGCCTCTTTTCTATTTAAGTCTGGAGTCTCATCCCGACTTGTGGGGGAATCATAATCTCCATCATCCTTTCTCACATGGGACAATGTTCTAATAATGATGATCGGCTCGCTTTTATTTACTTACAACTTACGAATTACAACTCGATACTAGAACAAAGATATGACTCTATATGAATGCCTCCGGCAGTGTACCGGGATGTGCAATGATCTAGCATGACATGTATAAAAAAATGAACGGTGGCCAAGCCACAAAATACCATGTCAACTATATGATCATGCAAAGCAATATGACAATGATGGTATGTGTCATAATAAAAAAGAATGGTGGAAGTTGCATGGCAATATATCTCGAAATGGCTATGGAAATGCCATAATAGGTAGGTATGGTGGCTGTTTTTAGGAAGATATAAGGTGGCTTATGTGTGAAAGAGCGTATCATGTCACGGGATTTGGATGCACCGACGAAGTTTGCACCAACTCTCAAGGTAGAAAGGACAATGCGCGGTACCGAAGAGGCTAGCAATGGTGGAAGGGTGAGAGTGCTGAAAGTGCTAGTTATCGACTAGAGGGGGGGGTGAATAGGCGATTTTTAGGAAAGTCTTCAAAACATGGAAGTTTCAAAGACAAACAATAGAAACAACCTAATTGATATGCAGCGGAAGATAAACTACAACAAGCAAGCCATAATCAAGTATGCAATAGCATTAACGTTCAAAGATTAATAGCAGCTAGGTAGTAGGATCAGGATGGAAGATAGTATGAAGCCAATCAACAATAGTAGTCAAGCAATGAAGTCAATCAGATAAGACGATAAGCGATGACTTCACGAAGACAAACTCAAAGTAAAGGAGGGAAGAGATAGAACCAGTTGCTTGTTGAAGACACAGGATTTGTTGGACCAGTTCCAGTTGCTGTGACAACTGTACGTTTGGTTAGGGAGGCTGAGATTCAACTCAGAAGACCGTGTCTTCACCTTATTCCCCTTGAGCTAAGGACACTTAGTCCTCGCCCAATCACTCTGGTAAGTCTTCAAGGTAGACTTCCAAATCTTCACAGACTTCGTTCACCCGGCAATCCACAATGACTCTTGGATGCTCAGAACGCGACGCCTAACCGGCTGGAGGATACACAGTCCTCAAGTGTAATAAGTCTTCAGGTCACACAGACAGAAAGACTTCAGTGATGCCTAACACTCTTTGGCTCTGGGTGTTTGGGCTTTGTCCTCGCAAGGATTTCTCTCTCTCAAATGCTTCGAGGTGGGTTGCTCTCAAACGACAAAAGCCGTATATTAACTCTGAGCAGCCACCAATTTATGGTGTAGGGGGTGGGCTATTTATAGCCACTAGGCAGCCGACCTGATTTGTCCGAAATGACCCTGGGTCACTAGGGAACTGACACGTGTTCCAACGGTCAGATTTCAAACACACACAGCAACTTTACTTGGGCTACAAGCAAAGCTGACTCATCCAACTCTGGATAAGATTTGCTCTCATTGTCTTCGCTCGAAGACATAGGATTTGGGTTGAGCATCACTTCAGTCACTCTGACTTAGTTCACTTGGACCCCACTTAACAGTACGATGGTTCCTCTGACTCAACAAAGAAGAAAAGGAAACAACGAAACCACACAGTCTTCGTGCTCCATAGTCTTCACGCACTGTCTTCTCATGTCATAGTCTTCAATATGAATATCTTCTCATACCACCATTGTCGTCAATGTCTTCATACATTTTTAGGGGTCATCTCCGGTAGGTAAACCGAATCAATGAGGGACACTACCTGCGTTGTCCTGCAATTCCCACAAACGCATTAGTCCCTCAACCAACTTTGTCGTCAATACTCCAAAACCAACTAGGGGTGGCACTAGATGCACTTACAATCTCCCCCTTTTTGGTGATTGATGACAAACTGGTTGAAGTTTTCAACGGGGATAAAGTATGTGAAATTGTAAAGGATAGGAATTTGTCTTCATAAGTAGCAAGGGCTCCCCTTGAAGATGTGCATATAAATAATTTTGCTTTTGGAAAGCAAATGCACATGGCAGGTTGTACTTGTGGAGATCCACTTCAACTTATGAAGATAATTCATCATGCATGAAATGATATAGCATATAGGATGACATGCATAATGAAAACTGGACGTCTGCAGGATGATTTAAGTGCGGAAGTTATCATCGCACGTGGAAATGCAAATAAGTAGCAGACGACCATCAAGTTTAAGTGTTACAACTCAGAGAACCAAATGTTTCAAAACGCAAGAGTTGTAAGCATGAGGCGAAATATAACGCAACCGCCCATTTGAACCCGCTTGAAGACTATCAACTCATACGCTTCTCCCCCTTTTGTCAGTAATGACCAAAAAGGTTTGAAGACATAGAGCATCTACTCGTCTTCTTGATGAGTAGGTGAAGCAGCAGGGTTGTGGTCGTTGGGTGGCGGTGTAGATGAACTTGGTGTAGTGTCGATGCGCGTAGTAGTAGTAGGAGGTGGTGAAGTAGCATCATCTTCATCATTGATCACTCTGGCATTTACCGTTGCCGCGGAGGAAGAATATTCAGAGTCTTCAAGAGATGGAGTTCTTCGTAAGACAGCATTCCGTGGAGGAGTGGAGTCAAACTGAAATCTTTCATTGAAGCCATCGTCTTGAAGATCTGCTTCAGCACTAAGCAGGGTCAAACTCTTCCATGATCGCCGGCAAGTTTCGTGAGCAACAAAGGCATTCTTGGTGGCAAGGTTGCGAATGCGATTGACATCCACCAAGAGGCTTTGCATCTGTCTCTTGAGCCAAAAGTGATGTTTATCCTGTTTCTGATGAAGGGCCACAAGAAGTTCTCGATCATTGAGAACGTGAGAATGCTTCTGAGGCCTTTGGGCAATGGTGCTTTCAGTGGCTTCAGTAGGTGCTCGATGAGGCAGACGAGTATTTCCAGCCAATGGCTAGATTCGTGTAGCTGCTTGAACACCTTCAATGGGTTGAGTGAAGCTTTGGTGCTCGGCATTCTGAAGACAAAGAGGCTTCTTGGCAGGGTCAGGATATATAGCTTCAACTGACATATCAACCTCAGGTAGAAAAATCACATGATTGCGAGCAGAAGGTTGATAGTTGACAGTAGAGTGTCGCTTTATGAGGCGCATGACCCATGGAGCATAAAACTTCAGACCAAAGAGATCAGAGCCAGAGGCAGCAAGTTGTCTGATGAAGAAATCTTGTGCATTGAAGCTGATGCCATTGAAAATGTAGAAGACCAAAGTCTTCATAGCTCCTTCAAGCTTTGCCCCTGATGAATGTCCTTTGATAGGCCATAGAGTCCGCCTAATGATGTGATATATGGTGCGTGGCAGATACTCAAGGTCTTCAACAAAGAACTCTGTTGGATATTCAGCGTCACGGGGCAAAGGCTTCATCATGCTCAGCATCTGACTCATATTGGGTTCAGGCCTATGAAAGATGCTTTCCAGGGCATTGCGATGATGTTGATAGCCAGGTTCATAGAGTTCTCCGGGAGTGGACAGGCCTATAAGCTCGATGATATCCATAGCTTTGGCTTCATGATGAACGATTCCGGTCATCCACTCGAGAACCCAAGTCTTCGTATCTCTGTTGTAGCCACGAATGTGCAGTGTGGCATAGAATTGAAGCAATAGTTCTTCATTCCAGTGTTCTTTATCTGTGACAAAACTGAGCAGCCCAGCATCACGAAAGCAGTCAAGTTGAAAGTGCGTTATGTCGACTAGAGGGGGGGGGGGTGAATAGGCGATTTTTATGAATTCTTCACTGAGGTATTTGCCGGTGAGGAAATTCCTTAGCGAAGAACTATTAGCAGCGGAATAAGTACTCAGAAGTAAGCATAACAGAATACAAGCATGGTCATCATGATGAAATGAAGACTAGCACAGAGTACAGAAAGCGTAATCATAGGATAACACAAGATGAAGACAAACAGACTGAAGAAATTGAACTGAGGAAATTGAGAAAGTCTTCAGTCACAGTCTTCAAACACAGATATGAACAAACACTCAACACAGTAATGAGGAAATGAAAGGGTTGAGGAAATAGAACCAGTTAGGTTGGTGAAGACAATGATTTGGTAGACTAGTTCCAACTGCTGTCTCACTTGTACGTCTGGTTGGAGCGGCTGAGTATTTAAACTCGAGGACACCCAGTCCCGGACACCCAGTCGCTGAGCATGCAGCTCAGGACACCCAGTCCTCACCGTATTCTCCTTGAACTAAGGTCACACAGACCTCGTCCAATCACTCATGGTAAGTCTTCAGGCGACTTCCAAACCTTCACAGATTTGGTCACTCGGCGATCCACAATTCCTCTTGGATGCTCTAGACCTTGACGCCTAACCGTCTGGAAGAAGCACAGTCTTCAAAGGTAACAAGCATCGGATCCACGCAGGATCAATTTCTTCAGTGATGCTCAATCACTTTGGGTTTGTAGGGGTTTGGTTTTGGGTTTTCCTCACTTGATGATTTTCGCTCAAAGTCCTCGGAGGATGGGTTGCTCTCAAATGACAAGTGTCAAGTTCTCTCGGAGCAGCCAACCAGCTAGTGGTTGTAGGGGGCGGCTATTTATAGCCTAGGGAGCAGCCCGACATGATAATACATAAATGCCCCTCAATGATATGACCGTTAGGTGGATAAGATATTTTGGGACAGCTGGCGTGCAGCACAGCAATGGTCGGAAATTTGACTCTCAAATTCCTCAGGGCTATCATGTTCCTCACTGTGTAGGTAATTCGCACTGACGAATTCCTAACTCCTCAGTCAGAACAAATTCATCAGCGACCAGAAGAACTTCGTCTCTGTCACTGAAGAAAGTGACTGAACTGTATGAGATTTCCAAAGGCTTCACTCGAAGGGATTGGTAGGTGTAGGATTTTGAGTTGAGCATCACATGGAAATTTTTCCTTAGTATTTCCTCGACCCCCTTTAACAGTACGGTGTTTCCTATGACTCAAGAAAGAGAAAATGAAACTACAAAAACAAAAGTCTTCACGCTTCATGTTCCACAAATGAATACCAAGTCTTCAAGGTCACACCAATTTCTTCACTTTCAAAGTCTTCAGAAAGTCTTCAGAATATCAAAGTCTTCAGTTGAAGAACTTCATTTTTAGGGGTCGACTTTCTCTATAAATATCAAACTCCTCATAGACTTATAGAACCGTGTATACTCACAAACGCATTAGTCCCTTAACCTATAAGTCTTCAATACACCAAAATCACTAAGGGGCACTAGATGCACTTACAATCTCCCCCTTTTTGGTGATTGATGACAACATAGGTTAAGTTTTCAACGGGGATAAACATATGAAGTGTATACACTGATATTGAGGAATTTGATTACAAGATATAGTAGAACTCCCCCTGAAGATGTGCATAGTGAGGAATTTGCTTTTGAGGCAATGCACATTTGAAGAGTTGAATCATGGAGATCTCCCCCTATATCTTGTAATTCATACACGCATTTGATATATAATATGAAGAATTTGAAATGCATGATGAAATATGGTGCCTGATGAGATTCAGCATGCGTGCAATGTCATTAACGAGGAATAAGCATGCTAAGCATAATGCAACGAAAGTATCAGCGCACCATCGGGTTTAAGATTACAACTCGATCCAAATAAAAGTTTCAGAAGAACGAGAGGTGTAACTTAAAAAAATGCCCTTAATATAGACCCGCTTGAAGACTAACTCAGATTTCTCCCCCTTTGTCATCAAATGACCAAAAGGATTGAAACTGAGGACTAACGCCCCTGAAGAATTTCAAGTCAATGGAGGAGCGCCAGCGTTGTCGGGGTTGTTTGTTGTAGCAGGGCCTGCCGCAGTGTCGTCCAAATCTTCATACTCATCAGTGTCACGCGATGAAGAATAAGAGCTGGCCACCAGTGGAGGAATTTTGACCTTCTTGAATTTCTTCGGAGGAGGTGCAGACCAGTCAAATTCTTCCTTGAGACCCATAGTCTTCAGTTCTTCAGCGCTATAGACATGAGTGAGGACAGCCCAGGTGCGGTTGAAGGTTTCATGAAGGTAGTATTGGTTCTTCTTCACTGCATTGTGTGTTGAGGTCATATTGTGAAGAAGTGCACCAAACTGACGCTTTACCCATTTGTGATTGCGATCAGCCTTCTGATGAAGACTGAGGAGTAACTCATGGTCAGTCATCACCCTGGGTGCTGTGGCTTGAGGATTTTGCTTGGCTGAGGTATTTGCGGCAGAGTCATGTGTGGCAAAATCGTCATTGGTAGAGTAAGATGCAGCCTTGCGAAATTGACCATCCAATGGACGAATGCCTTCATCGATCACAGCAACGGCCTTGCCTTTATCATCAGCTGATGAAACTGTCCGTTTGAGGACTTCAATGGGAGGCAAGTAGCTACCGTGGTTCAGAGTGTCAGCTTTGTAATTCAATGAAGATCTTGCCCTGATGAATCTCATAATCCAAGGAGCATAGGGCTTCAGCTCGAATGGTGACATAGCAATATTGACCAGAGTCCTCATGAAGAAATCATGGAAGTTGACGGGAACGCCATGAATGATGTTGAAAAGCATATTCTTCATGATGCCAATGACTTCTTCATCATTTGAGTCGTGGCCTTTTATGGGACTCATTGTCTTCGTCAGAATTCGATAGACAGTCCGAGGCACATAGAGTAATTCCTTGACGAGGAATTTGGTTCGTGGGGCCTGCCCTGGCTTCAAAGGCTTCATCAGCACTTGCATATAGTGATTTGAAAGTTCTGGTTCGTTGTAGATACAACGAGCACCATCAAGTGGAGGACTGAGTGGTAGAGCACGAAGCAATTCAGTTGCTGGTGCCTTGTAGTGAGTATTTTCAGACATCCAGTCTAATACCCACGAGTTCACGTCTTCAGCGTCTCCGGTGATGTGCAGAGTTGCATAGAATTGAAGAATGAGTTCTTCATTCCAGTCACAGATATCAATGCAGAAATTCAGAAGTCCTGCGTCGTGAAGAACACTGAGGACTGGCTCAAAGCCGGGCAGAGATTCCATGTCCACATGAGGAATATGTGCATGATCGAAGACTTTGTATTTGTTGAAGAGCACTGAGGAATAGAAATTGGCTTGGCTGGCAGTCCAGAAACGCCTCTTCCTTATGCGAGCAGAATCATATGGATTATAATCAGTGAAGAATACGTGCTCGGCAAAGAAATCTTCAGCCTTGAACTTCTGTTTGCTTGAGAACGGATTCTTTGGCTTTGGCAGAGGGGTGTCAGTGAGTTGCATCACCACCTCAGGAATCGCGAGCTCAGGTTCTTCAGGCTGAGGAATTTCTTGTTTCTCAAGAGGTGCAGTCTGAGGATCAGCAGCAGCAGGTTCATCAGCACTAGTGGCTGGAATTTCTTCATGGACAGATGAAGTGGGATGAGTTTCTTCAGAGCCCATTTGAACAGTTGGAGCAGGGGACTGAGGTATCTGTTGGAGTGGGGTGAAGAGTGGAGAATTTGGATGCTGACTTTCCCAAAAGTCATCGTTCATCACTGGCGTTGTGCTTCCAATATCCACATCTTCTTCAAGTTCCTCAACACCGGCCTCTTCAGCTGTGAACTGAGGCATAGGCGAGGAAATGATTGGGGTTGAAGGGATTGCTTCCACTTCAATTTCTTCATCAATCTGCTCTGACGAAGCAACATAATGATGTTCTTCATCAGATCCGCTTGGGATCTCATAGTCTTCTCCAAAAGGAACAAGGTCCTTTGATGGCACGGAGGAAATCGGAACAGCATCAATTGGATTTTCGAGTGAGCTGGTCATTGGCTTCATTTTCTTTGCAGCCGAAGAGTTTGACGCAGCTGATGCCTTCCTTTTCTTCACTGCAGCTCGCTCTACAGCCTTGGTATTCTTCACATCGAATGCACATGGAAGAATTGGAGTTGGTGTAGGTGCAGATGGAGCTGAGGAATCTGGTTGATTTTCTTCAGGCGCAACTGATGCAGTTGCCCTGATCTCTTCAATTTCTTCAGGCGCACCACTAGTGGATGCCCTGGCAATTTCATCAGCGGCTGGAATTTCTTCACCAGCCCTGGAATGAGCATGTTCTTCAGCAGGCTGAAAGTCATCAGCGGTGCTGGCATGTTCTTCAGCAGGCTGAGCAGAGTTTGCAGCCAGAAGATTTTCTTGTTGCGATGGGGCTGCAACATTTGTGAGTTTCTTCGTCAGATTGACGAATCTTACTTTAGCTCCTTGCCAATCAGCATAGTAGGCATCAAAGTCATTGCTGAGGGCTTGAATTTCAGACTGAGCCTGGAGAAGTTCCTCAGGTGTCATTCTGACAACGTTTTTCTTCAGGAGCTTCTCCTTTCTGTATTGAGCTTTCTTGATCTCTCTTGCCTTTTCAAACTTCCATTTCTCTTCAGTGATGAAACGGGTCAAGATATGACTTTGTCCAGGGGTCAGATGAAAATCAGGCATTGGGGTGTTTGGATCCTTGTGCCAGAGATCGATATAATCGAGGATTTTCCTCGGATCCAACAGCAGTGGCACAGATGTGCCTTTGGCTCTAGCGGCCTTCACCTGTCTGTCTCTGATGATTTCTGCAAGTTCATCATCAGAAGCTTCATCATCAGAAGGCACATGGAATGCGACCTGTTTCTTCTTTGGACTTGGCCGAGGACCTCGTCCAGCTGTTGCTTTGGTCTTCAACAGTGTGGGCCTGATGAGGAAATTGGTGCAGCTGAGGAACTTGCCGAAACACCAGAGGCAATCAAGAAACCAGCAGTCCTTTGACATGTAGCCAGATGCACAGGAGCTGAGGACTTTGAGGGAGCAGTTGGGGACTTTGGTGGAGCTGTAGCAGTGTGAGGAATTTGCCGTGAGGGCACTGTTGGTGAAGCACTTGGCTTACGAGCAGGCTTCTTTGGCATGGATTTCCTCGGTTTGACCGAGGCCTCAGTAGCAGTAGCAGTGGCAGAATCCTCATTGAATTTTTTCACTGCCTCCTTGGCTTGTCTTGCCAATTTAGCTTGGCGCTTAGCCCATTCTTCAGGAAAGTCCTCACCACGTTTGATGCTTGTGGGGTCAGCTACTTGGCCAGGTGCCAATGGAGCTCTTGGGCATGGAGGATTGAGGGTGAATTTCCTCATGTACTTTGGAGTCACATATATGTATTCCCTCCATTCCCTTGCCCATCTCCGTTCAATCCTCTGAATGCGCACCTTGCGCTGATTTTTGTTTTCTTTGCCAAATTTTGCTTCATCAGGTGTGCAATAGTCAGCATAAATTTCCTTAGGGATTTCAAACGCAGTCATAACCTCAGGTTTCTTTCCTCCTTTCTGCGGCTTCTTACCGTCTGCCATATTCTTCAGTTGAGGAATTTGAACAATCGAGTTCTCTGAAGAAGTATGCAATTTTTCTTCGAGGAACGCTGCAAATGAGTTAAGTTGATGAGAACCTAGTGATTCAGCAGCAGGCATGAGTACCTGTGAACAGAGTACAGGTGCGAGGAATTCGGAGATGTCATATGCGTTCTGAGGAGGTTTTTCGAAAAGAACAAGTTTTGAGGAATTTGACCAGATGAACCTTGAGGAATTTCACTAAGCGTTCTTGTCTTAGGTTCCAGAGTTGTACAGATCGAAGATCCACACAATTAGGGAATCTTGAAGAAAATGATTGCTTAGAGAAACAGTTCAAGATCATATGATGTGTGGTGTTCATATGTGTGAAGATTTGAAGAATAAACACCTTTGAAGATTTTCAGGAAAGTTTGAGAATCAAAGTGAGTAATAAAAGTAACTTTTAATTACCCGAAGTGAAGAACATGACGAACTGAGAAGAACAGATGTGAGGCTCGTCAGGTTAGATCTCCCACGCCCTAACTTGGCAGAGGAAGACAGCTATGGCGGCGGCGGAGTGAAGATTTCCGCGGTCGGCGTGAGTACGACGGCGACGAGGTCGAGGCAGCGAAGCTCTTCCTCACTGGAGACGATGGAGTAGCGGCGGCGCTAGGGTTTGAGGAGCTCGAGTGAGAGAGAGGACGGTCGAGCGAAGTAAATGAAGTGAGGAAGGGGAGAGGGGTATTTATAGGCACGGTGAAAAACTATTCGCCCGAAGATTTAGGACGAATGTGCCCCCTGCCCTTTCTCCTTCTCACGACATGTGTCACCCACGTACTGTGTAGTGGAGATCGTGTACGATCGTGGGTGAATAGAATAATGCATTGTGGGATGCGGAACGGTTTGAGCGGCAAAACCGAAAATTTGGATAAGATTTGTTTTAAAGTTTCGTTCGTAATTTCTTCAGCTGACAAGGACACAGTGAAGATTTTGAACGAGTTTCAAATAGAACGCATATGAAGAATTTGTGAATAGATTGGGTTGAGTATAGCATAGAGGGGGAAGGGTCCAATCACATTCACTTAGCAGAAAAAGCAACTTGAAGAAATAGCTATAAGTGAATGCTGTAGAGGACATAAACTCATATATATATATAGCCAATGAAGAAAAACGAAGGAAACAGTGAAGATTTTGAAAAGTTGAATTATTTGAAAAACTGAAGAATTTCAAAACTGAGGAAAAACTCAAATTGAAGATTTTCAACTTTTTGTGGTGGCGTGACCCACCGTATAAGAATGATGATTTCAGACACCACGTACAATTGTCGTAGGGTTCTGAGAATCAAATTCTTCATTAATTTCTTCACACTTAGAGTGTTATTCTTCATTGATTGAAGAAAAACGTTTGTTCATGTGTTGCACATCTAAGTCATCAATTTTGCATAAGTGTTAGGATGTGTGTCCTTTTCAAAGAACATTCGAAGATTCTAAGATATTTAGCTCACACCGCAACTTGCTAAATCTCTTCTCATCCAAGGGCTTAGTGAAGATATCAGCTAGCTGTTCTTCAGTCTTCACGTGCTCGATGGAGATGTCGCCCTTCAACACATGATCATGAAGAAAATGATGACGAATCTGAATGTGCTTTGTCTTCGAGTGCTGAACTGGGTTGTGAGCAATCTTGATGGCACTCTCATTGTCGCAGAGGAGAGGCACATTCTTCATGTTGACGCCATAGTCCTTGAGTGTTTGCTTCATCCAAAGCAGTTGAGCACAGCAAGAGCCAGCAGCAATGTATTCAGCTTCCGCAGTGGACAGTGATACGCAGTTCTGTTTCTTTGAGGACCAACAGACCAAGGATCGTCCGAGGAAATGACAAGTGCCAGAAGTTGACTTGCGGTCCACACGATCACCAGCGTAGTCAGAGTCAGAATATCCAATGAGATCAAAAGCAGAGCCCTTGGGGTACAATAATCCTAGTGTTGGTGTGTGAGCTAGATATCGAAGAATATGCTTCACAGCCTTATGGTGTGATTCCTTCGGTGCAGCTTGAAATCGGGCACACATGCAAACACTAAGCATTATATCTGGCCTAGATGCACATAAGTACAATAAAGAACCAATCATGGAGCGGTATACCTTGTGATCAAAGTCAATACCATTTTCATCAGTGCATAGATGGCCATTTGTGGGCATAGGAATTCTGACGCCTTTGCAATCTTGCATGCCGAATTTCCTCAGTACATCTTTGAGGTATTTCTCCTGAGATATGAATATGCCATTGCGCTGTTAACGAATTTGAAGACCTAAGAAGAATTTCAACTCTCCCATCATAGACATTTGATATTCTTCACTCATCATATAGGCAAATTCATCACTACAACGTTGGTCAGTACAGCCAAAGATAATATCATCAACATATATTTGGCACACAAACAGTTCACCATCATAAGATTTAGTAAAGAGAGTAGGGTCGAGTGAACCGGGTGTGAAGCCATTCTTCACGAAGAATTCCTTCAATGTATCATACCACGCCCGAGGGGCTTGCTTGAGGCCATAGAGGGCCTTATTAAGTCTGAAGACTTTGTCAGGATTCTTTGGATCTTCAAAACCTGGGGGTTGAGCAACATATACTTCTTCCTCAAGCTTACCATTGAGGAATGCACTTTTCACATCCATTTGATATAAGATGATATCATGATGGTTAGCGTAAGCAAGTAATATGCGAATAGCCTCAAGTCTAGCAACAGGTGCAAAAGTTTCATCGAAATCAATTCCTTCAACCTGTGTGTAGCCTTGAGCTACTAGTCGTGCCTTATTCCTCACCACAAGGCCATTTTCATCTTGCTTGTTGCGGTAGATCCACTTTGTGCCAATGATATTATGCTTGCAAGGATCTGGACATTTGACCAGTTCCCAGACATTGTTGAGCTCGAACTGATGTAATTCTTCTTGCATAGCCTGAATCCACTCCGGCTCCAAAAATGCTTCATCTACCTTAGTGGGCTCTGTGATAGAGACAAAAGCATAGTGCCCACAAAAGTTAGATAAATGTGAAGCTTTTGAGCGTGTGAGAGGACCTGGCGCTTCAATGTCATCGATGATCCTGTCAACTTGTACTTCTTTTGCAACGCGAGGATGAGCTGGTTGTCGTCGAGGTATTTGATCATTTTCCTCAGCACCATTGTCTTCAGCATTATCTTCAGGTGCATCAGCTCGACGTTCTTCGCGTACTGGAATGAATTCTTCAGCAAATTCTTCAGTAGGAATGACATCCTCAGTTGCCTTGAACTTGATAGAATCCTCAGGTGCTGGTTCATCTAACACAGAAGGTAGGTGCTCTCTTTGCGAGCCATTAGTTTCATCGAACCGCACATCTACAGTTTCAACAATCTTGTGAAGAGCATTGCTGAAGACTCTGTAGGTGTGCGAGTCCTTTCCGTAACCAAGCATAAAACCTTCATGTGCTTTCGGTGCAAATTTAGCATTGTGATGAGGATCTCTAATCCAACATTTAGCACCGAAGACTTTGAAATAACTCACATTGGGTTTCTTGTCAGTGAGGAGTTCATAGGCCGTCTTCTTGAAGAATTTGTGAAGATATACTCTGTTGATGATGTGGCACGCAGTATCAATTGCATCAATCCAAAAACGATGAGGCGTTTTGTATTCATCAAGCATAGTGCGAGCCATCTCAACAAGAGTTCTGTTCTTGCGCTCCACGACGCCATTTTGCTGAGGAGTATAGGGAGCAGATAACTCATGAGTAATACCAAGTTCATCAAGATAGTCATCAAGACCGGAATTCTTGAACTCAGTTCCATTGTCACTTCTGATGTGCTTGATCTTCACACCAAAGTTGGTTGAAGCCCTCGAGGAAAAACGTTTGAAGACTTCCTGCACTTCATGTTTGTAAGTAACAATGTGTACCCATGTATATCGAGAGTAATCATCAACAATGACAAAACCATATAGAGATGCAGCATTTGTGACTGCTGAGTATTGATTAGGTCCGAAGAGGTCCATGTGAAGCAATTCGAATGGACGAGTAGTGGCCATGATTGTCTTCGCTGGATGCTTGGCCTTGGTCATTTTTCCAGCTTCACAGGCTCCGCATAAGTGATCCTTGAGGAATTTGACATTCTCAATGCCAATGACATGCTTCTTCTTCGCAAGCGTGTGCAAATTCCTCATGCCTGCGTGACCAAGTCGTCGATGCCATAGCCAGCCTTCTGAAGCTTTTGCAAGTAGACACACGGCTGGTTGTGGTCCTGTAGAGAAATCAACAATATACAAGTCTCCTCTCCTAAAGCCTTCGAAGACTTTGGAATTGTCAGCTTCCATAATCACAACACAGCGATACTTGCCAAAGACAACAACCATATCAAGATCACAAAGCATTGAGACTGACATGAGGTTGTATCCTAAGGACTCAACAAGCATGACTTTGTCCATGTGTTTATCCTTAGAGATCGCAACCTTACCAAGACCCAATACCCTTTTCCCTTTGTCAGCAAAGATGATGTGCTTCAGATGTGACGGTGATAAGGGAGCATCCATCAAAAGATTCTTGTCACCAGTCATGTGATTTGTACATCCACTATCGAGGACCCATTCAGTGGTTTTGGGTTGATCATCCTGCAGATGAATTAGTGTAACTTACAATCTCATATGCTTCATCAATGAAGAATATGATATCAAGTTCATCAGATGAATTTCATCAAGCAGTAAACATATATAGCAGTAGGAGGACGTGTGAAATGAAAGTTCATTTCATCATGATTAGCCTGCGTCCTTTCAGGCAAGTTTGTCAGGTCCCCAGCAAATTCTTCAGACGTTAAAGCACGTCTGGAGACCTGACCCTGTAGAAGAGATTAGTTCTTTTTCTTCACCACCCACATCTGAAGGGGTGGCAAAGAGTTCATCACTCTGCGAGCACCATAAGAGAATGGTGGCATAGAGGCCAATCCATTTCGTTTCACATAAGAGGGGTTAGGGTAAGCATATGAATAAGCAGAGAAATTCTTCGAGGACTTATGAACATAATGATTTGAAGAATAATGTGCATATTCATAGCCCTTAGCTCTACCCTGCGAAACAGAGGGGTTAGCACGATGATGATCATATGAGGACTTTGATCCATTTGAGGAATTTAATCCATGTGAAGAATTAGGTCCACATGAAGAATTGGATCTGGGGTTCCTGTTCTTCACAGGTGGTGTCATGAGGACATTCACCTGAAGACTTTCAACATAACTTTTGGGAACCCAGATTTTCTTCATAGGGGAACCGTTCCTGCAGTTAGTCCCAACATATCTAGCAAATAATCCACCATTCTGATTTTTGAACAGTTTATAGTTGGAGTCAAATGACTCATCAGAAGAATGAGAAGATTCACATGTAAAGCCAGATAAGTTAGATGGATCAACTGGAGGTCCCTTTGCAGCAACCCATGAGGTTTTGGGGTACTGCTCAGGCTTCCAATATGTTCCATCAGCATTAAGTTTCCTCTCAAAGGAAATACCCTCTTTCCTAGGGTTTCTGTTGAGGATCTGCTTTTTGAGTACATCACAAAGAATCTGATGCCCTTTGAGGCTTTTGTACATGCCTGTCGTGTACAATTCCTTCAGCCCTGCATCGTCAGTGATACTAGCAATTTCCTTAGATGAGGAATTAGTGATAGCAGAGGCAGGTGAAGAATTTGTAACAGTTGAAGCATTTGAACATTCAGGTGAAGAATTAGCAGATTCACGTTCAATGCACTTTAAGCAGGGAGGAACAAATTCTTCCTGAGAAGCGCTGATTTGTTGAGCTAGTAATGAATCGCGCTCCTTCTGAAGATCTTCATAACTCACCCTTAGCTTCTCAAGATCTTGCTTTCTTTGAAGAAATTCATAAGAAAGTTTCTCATGATCAGATAAGAGAGTGTTATGATGACTTTGAAGGTTATCAAACCTAGACTAAAGTCTCTGAAGATTTTCAGTCAGGGCTTTAGTGCGATCCATTTCTTCACCCAACATATCATCCCTTTTGTCTAGCATGTTTTGAACCTTTTCAAAAGCCCTTTGTTGTTTTACAGCAATCTTTGCAAGTTTAGAGTAGCTGGGCTTGAGATTCTCATCAGATTCATTTTCACTAGATTCAGAGGAGGTGTATTTGAGTACCTTTGCACCTTTTGCCATGAAGCAATAGGTGGGAGCGTAGTCATCATTATCTTCATCAGGCTTGTCGGTGGGGTCAGTTTCTTCAGTGTTGAAGATGGACTTGCTAACGAAAGCAGTAGCGAAGGCCAGACTCGCCATACCAGATTCGGATTCTTCAGACGCCTCCTCTTCCTCATGTTCCTCAGATTCTGCTTCAGAGTCCATTTCCTTGCCAATGAATGCCCGAGCCTTCTTGGAGCTGCTCTTCTTGTGAGATGAAGACTTCGAGGATTTTGATGATTTCTTCTTCTTCTTCGCATCATCAGAACTGTAATCCTTGTATTTCTTCTTCTTCAATTCCTTTTCCCACTGAGGACAATCTTGAATATAATGACCAGGTTTCTTGCATTTGTGGCACAGCCTTCTCTTATAGTCACTTGATGAGGAATCACTGCTTCTTGAGGATTTTCCAAAGCGACCACATCTTGAGAACTTCTGGAATTTCTTCACGAGCAATGCTAGCTCCTGGCTCAATTCTTCAGGATCACCAAGGCTACTACCAGAATCCTCACATTCAGACTCAGACACAACCTTGGCCTTCAGGGCACGTGGTTCGCCATAGCTCGAACCATAGAGATCTCTCTTTTCAGCAAGCTGGAACTCGTGAGTATTTAGCCTTTCGAGGATATCGGCAGGATCAAGAGACTTGTAGTCAGCCCGTTCTTGTATCACCAGACCCAGAGTATCAAATGAGGAATCAAGTGATCTCAACAGTTTCTTCACCATCTCATGGTCAGTGATGTCAGTGGCACCGAGGGCTTGAAGCTCATTTGAGATGTCAGTGAGGTGATCAAAGGTTTGTTGGACATTTTCATTGTCGAGTCTTTTGAAGCGGTTGAAGAGATTCCGAAGAACATCAACTCGAGAGTCACGCTGAGTTGAGACTCCTTCATTCACTTTGGACAGCCTATCCCAGATAAGCTTAGCAGTTTCCAAAGCACTCACTCTTCCATACTGTCCTTTACTCAGATGGCCACATATGATATTCTTCGCTTGAGAATCGAGTTGCTTGAATCTCTTCACATCGGTAGCGTTCAGTGAGGGTGAGACAGAGGGAACACCATTTTCCACAACATACCAGAGATCGTTGTCAATTGCCTCGAGATGCATTCGCATCTTGTTTTTCCAGTAGGGGTAGTCCGTCCCATCAAAGGTAGGACACCCAGCCGAGACCTTGATCATACCTGCGGTCGACATAACTAAAACTCCAGGCGGTTAAACCAAAATCACACAGAACAAGGGAGTACCTTGCTCTGATACCAATTGAAAGTGCGTTATGTCGACTAGAGGGGGGGTGAATAGGCGATTTTTATGAATTCTTCACTAAGGTATTTGCCAGTGAGGAAATTCCTTAGCGAAGAACTATTAGCAGCAGAATAAGTACTCAGAAGTAAGCATAACAGAATACAAGCATGGTCATCATGATGAAATGAAGACTAGCACAGAGTACAGAAAGCGTAATCACAGGATAACACAAGATGAAGACAAACAGACTGAAGAAATTGAACTGAGGAAATTGAGAAAGTCTTCAGTCACAGTCTTCAAACACAAATATGAACAAACACTCAACACAGTAATGAGGAAATGAAAGGGTTGAGGAAATAGAACCAGTTAGGTTGGTGAAGACAATGATTTGGTAGACCAGTTCCAACTGTTGTCTCAGTTGTACGTCTGGTTGGAGCGGCTGAGTATTTAAACTCGAGGACACACAGTCCCGGACACCCAGTCGCTGAGCACGCAGCTCAGGACACCCAGTCCTCACCGTATTCTCCTTGAACTAAGGTCACACAGACCTCATCCAATCACTCATGGTAAGTCTTCAGGCGACTTCCAAACCTTCACAGACTTGGTCACTCGGCGATCCACAATTCCTCTTGGATGCTCTAGACCTTAACGCCTAATCGTCTGGAAGTAGCACAGTCTTCAAAGGTAACAAGCGTCGGATCCACGCAGGATCAATTTCTTCAGTGATGCTCAATCACTTTGGGTTTGTAGGGGTTTGGTTTTGGGTTTTCCTCACTTGATGATTTTCGCTCAAAGTCCTCGGAGGATGGGTTGCTCTCAAATGACAAGTGTCAAGTTCTCTCGGAGCAGCCAACCAGCTAGTGGTTGTAGGGGGCGGCTATTTATAGCCTAGGGAGCAGCCCGACATGATAAGACATAAATGCCCCTCAATGATATGACCGTTAGGTGGATAAGATATTTTGGGACAGCTGGCGCGCAGCACAGCAACGGTCGGAAATTTGACTCTCAAATTCCTCAGGGCTATCATGTTCCTCACTCTGTAGGTAATTCACACTGACGAATTCCTAACTCCTCAGTCAGAACAAATTCATCAGCGACCAGAAGAACTTCGTCTCTGTCATTGAAGAAAGTGACTGAACTGTATGAGATTTCCAAAGGCTTCACTCGAAGGGATTGGTACGTGTAGGATTTTGAGTTGAGCATCACATGGAAATTTTTCCTTAGTATTTCCTCGACCCCCTTTAACAGTATGGTGTTTCCTATGACTCAAGAAAGAGAAAATAAAACTACGAAAACAAAAGTCTTCACGCTTCATGTTCCACAAATGAATACCAAGTCTTCAAGGTCACACCAATTTCTTCACTTTCAAAGTCTTCAGAAAGTCTTCAGAATAGCAAAGTCTTCAGTTGAAGAACTTCATTTTTAGGGGTCGACTTTCTCTGTAAATATCAAACTCCTCATAGACTTATAGACCTGTGTATACTCACAAACGCATTAGTCCCTTAACCTATAAGTCTTCAATACACCAAAATCACTAAGGGGCACTAGATGCACTTACACAAGTGCTTCTTCTAAGCAGGGGAGTCCAGTAATGGCTTCAGTGTCGAGGCACATATGAGGGAAGATGCGCCCTTGATCATATAGAACACAGGAGTAATAGCTTCGCTGCTGATGACTCCAGAACCAATCTGATGCAATTCTTGGCTTCGTGTAGGGGTTCTTCGAGGTATCAAAGAATGTGTTGTGGCTCTTGAAGCCATTAGCATTGAAGGACCCTGCTGAGTTTGCAGTACCTGGAAACCTTGGCAGTCTTGGCTTGGGCTTTTGGACTTGAGGCCTATGCTCAACATGATAGTCAAATTGAGGACCAGAGACATTAGGCGGAGGGACCAGAACGGGCCATCTGACTGTTGTTAGCTCTCCGTGGTTATATGCCTGCTCAATTGTATAGGGCCTTGGTAGCGGAACAGGAGCAGTGGCAGCAACTGAGGCTTCAGGCTGCACAACAGGTGCTTCAGAAGCAGTAGCCTCACTAGCTTCAGGTGCAGTGGCTGCATTAGCTTCAGGCACACCGGTTGTTGCAAGCTCCACATTAGCTTCAGCCATGACAATGTCATCGGCTTCACTTGCCTTGGTTGTGGCAGCTTCAGGATTTTCGACCTCCACTTGAGGAGCCGGAGGGTCAGGCATTGACACGTTCACTTCATGAACTATTTGTTCAGGAATGGGGGGAGTAGAGACACGTTCTTCTTGACGTTCTTCATCGGCTGATGCAGCCGGATTGTCTTCAGCAGCAGGTGCTTCAGACGCAGAGACATTCACAGCAGGAGTGGCTTCTGAAAACACTTAACATGCAACAGATTGATGTTGCACTTCTCCTTCTGGAACGCTCGAAAGAGGAGCTTGAGGCCTTGGTCCTTTGCGAAGCCTTTGAAGTACTGGCGACGCTTTTGGAGATGGAGTGGGAAGGCCCTCATCCTCTTCAGCTTGTACGGATGTTGTGTCTTGTTGTTGTTGGGGAGTGGTCGGGGAGTCTTGTTCTTGCGGGCGATCAGCCCATGAATCATCCTGTGCAATTGGCGTCAGAGGACGACCAATGCTGATGAGTTTGATGTTTGTACGAACAGGCGATGATACCACATTGTATTCGATCTGAGGAAGAACTTCATCATCTTCAACATTGTCATGATGACCAATGTCTTCAGCAACGGTGGGTTCAGCTGTTGGAATATCTTCAGCTTCAGGAGCCTCTGTGGAAGCAGGCTCATGAACAGTCATGTGAAGTTCTTGGGATGCAGATGCAGGATGAATCACTGAGATGGGTTCAACAAAAAGGGGCTCTGTGGGAGCAGCCCGATTCTTCTTGGTCTTGCGCTTCTTCTTGGAGGGAGTAGCATCAGAGGCTTCGGTATTCTTCCTCTTTCTAGCTTCTGCCTCTGCAGCCCTCGTCTTCTTCTGTTCTAAGGCGGTTGTGGTGACCTTTGTCTTCAAGCCAGTCATGCTACTTGGGAAGATAATACGTGGAGCTTCTTGGCTTGAAGGCGCAGGCTGATCAGCAGGAAGCTGCTTCTTTTTCTTTGCTGCCATCCTGGGGTCAATGCCAGGATGGCCAAGTGGCTTGCGCTTCTCAGCCTCATTGTAGGCAAGCACACACTTATCAGCCAAACTCTTCATGCGCTCATGAGAGCCTTGAGCTTCTTGGCGCTTCTTCAGAAAAGCTTCTTTAAGCTCATGCAGCATGACTTTGAAGTTTCGGACGTCTTGAACACTTAGCTTGGCCACATGCTTCTTGAATTGAGCCTTCTCATAATCAATCTTGTTCTTGAGCTCAATGATTCGCTGAGCGAGAGCTAGCTCAGAAGCAATGGCGCCATTGAAAGAGACGCTGAGGCCAATTGGAAGCTGTAAATCTTCAAAGCTGACGTTTGGGGTGTCGAACCACTCATCAATGAAATTGTGGATGATGGCCACATCAAAGAGAGGCAAGTTGTTGAAGATTTCTGCTTCTTCCTTGCTCTTTATCATCTGCTCAAGAGCATCATCAGCAAGATCTTCATCACTTGATAGATCAATGGGTTCTTCACGCAGAATAGCAGCAGGAGTCAGAGCTTGATCAATATGCCTGACAAGTTGTCTTTTCTTCTCCATCTTCTTGGAGATACGAGATTGATCTTCAGACTGCACACTGGCTTCAGGAGGTGCAGTGGCCAATGGCTTCACACGAGAAGCTTTTGGAGGTGCGGCTGATGATGAAACCTTAACCTTCTTTGGCTTCTTCAGCCTTGGAGTAGGAGCAGGGGCTTCATCAGAATCATCATCATTGTTGGAATGATCGACTCTGGCACCATGAACCAAGACGTAGGAGATGAGACCATCAAGGTTTGCAAAGGGGCCAATTCTATTCTTTTCAGCTTCACATGTCCCATCCTCACGGGGAGCAGAGGGACCAGGATTGAAGTCTAATCCCCATGACTTCTTTTTTTCCTTTGCTGAAGACATAGCAAACTGGAAGTTGCGCTTGAAGAGATTGTCGTCGCGACACCAGAGCAATGATGATGGGTCGGCTTCTTCAGGCTGTGGCCCACGGACCATGCAAGGATAGAATTCCTGCGCAATGGCTTCAGCTTTGTTCTTGGGGGGAAGGCCTTGATAGAGAATATCACCCCAAGGGCTCTTGATAGCATTTTTCTCTGCGTACTCCTGGGTGACGAACTTGTACTTGTACCACTGTTCAGCCCAATAGCGTCGAATCCATTGGATTCGAGTCTTGCGCTGATTGTAATCTTCTTCAGGATCTGTTTTATACATTTCTGCCAGATCCTCAGGCAGATCCTTCGAAGTTCCCCCACGATGCTGTCTGCCACCCTTCCTTGCTGATTTTTCTGCAGCCATGAACTTCAAGCTGAATGGCTTCAATATGTTCAGAGGCTTCAGAGATTTACGCTTGCTGGTCAAGCAGGAACTGGCTTCAGGAGAATTGATATGATGCTGTAAGTATTCTGCAAACGAATGTAGACTATGAGAACCAAGGGATTCTCCCACGGACATGTACCTGTGACAGCATTAGAGATGCGAGGGAAGGGGAAGAGGTCATATGCATTCTCAGAAGATTTTGAAGATAAATAAGTTTGAAGACATTGACCTCATGATGCGAAGACATTCACTTATATGTGGTGAGTTGGTTCCAGATTTGTACCAATCCGTGAATAAGTACAAGTGAGGAATCAAACTAGATAGGAAATCTAAGTGAATAGACTAGGCATTATGAGATGCAGATAGAATAGATCTAACATTGAGTAGGCAGAAACCACTTTCGGTAAGTAGGATGAATCTATGAAGATCAAAAAGGTGGTAAAAATAGAGTTATAATTACCGCACGACGAACTGCTAGATGGGAAGAATAGGAGACCGAGCAGTTCAGTCCACCGTGCCCTAACTTGGCGACGAAGGACACCTATGGCGACGGCAGAGAGGACGATGTCCGCGGCCAGCGTGAGGATGGCGTCGGAGAAGCCACGGCAGCTAAGCGCTTCGTCACCGGCGTCGTCGCGAGCTAGCGGTGGCGCTAGGGTTTTGACGGAGGTGGAGAGGTGGAAGAAGGATTTCTTTACCGCATGGGACACATATTTATAAGTAGGTGTGCAGCACAACGCAATTACGTAGGTGCCCCCGTCTGTTCACATCCGTGGGGTACGTGGCAAGCATGCAACACATTTAGAATTGTCCCACGTTCCCACGCCCGTCAAGTATGTCGGATGTTCGTTCCGGCTTCTCCGGATATTGACAGTTTAGATGATTCATTTAAATAGGACTTGATGTTTTGTCTCTGTGTCTTCTGCTGACAAGGATGCAAAGAAGACATTTGACAGTTTCAATAGAATGCATATGATTTGGACAGATAGAGTTTGAGATAGGAAGCATAGAGAGATTAGGGTCCGATTACATTCACTTAGTTCAAAAGATTCAACTTGAAGACATAGCTATAAGTGAATGCTGTAGAGGACAGAACGCTAGTATATATATATATATATATATATATATATATATATATATATATATGCAATCAAATCACTATAGCGCAGAAAAACCACGAAGATAAATTGAAACTGAAGACAGACCAAATGCGAAATCTTTGCAAAATAACGCCATGAGTGAAACACTTCAAACAGAGAAATTTGGTGGTGGCGTTACCCACCGTATAGGAAGTATTAGACCCAGACACGGCGCACAATTATCGTGGCGCTCCGAAGTCAAATTCCATGTTCATGTATTCACACTCAGAGTGTAAATCTTCATTGATTGAAGATATACATTACTTTGTGTGTTGCACATCTAAGTCATCAACATGCATAAGTGTTAGGATGTGTGCCTGATCACAGGACATTAGAGGATTCCAAGATATTTAGCTCACACCGTAACTTGCAAAACCTTTTCTCATCCAAGGGCTTTGTGAAGATATCTGCCAGTTGCTCTTCAGTGTTGACGTGCATGATATCTATATCTTTCTTCATAACATGATCTCTGAGAAAGTGATGACGTATTTCAATGTGCTTTGTCTTCGAGTGCTGGACTGGTTGTTGGCAATCTTGATGGCACTTTCGTTGTCGCAGAAGAGAGGGACTTGCTTCAGATCTATGCCATAGTCCTTGAGAGTTTGCTTCATCCACAGAAGCTGAGCACAACAGGATCCAACAGCAATGTATTCAGATTCAGCAGTTGAGAGTGATACACAGTTCTGCTTCTTTGAAGACCAACAGACAAGTGATCGACCAAGAAAATGACATGTGCCTGATGTTGACTTGCGATCCACCTTGTCACCAGCATAATCAACATCCGAGAATCCAACCAGATCAAACCTTGAGCCCTTTGGATACCATAATCCGAGTGTTGGGGTGTAAGCCAAGTATCTAAGAATTCGCTTCACTGCTAAGTGATGCGATTCCTTTGGTACCGCTTGGAATCGAGCACACATGCAAACACTAAGCATAATATCTGGCCTAGATGCACATAGGTAAAGTAAAGTACCAATCATGGAGCGGTATACCTTTTGATCGAACTCTTTACCATTGTTGTCGGGACCAAGATGATGTTTGGCTGGCATTGGCGTCGTGTAACCTTTGCAATCTTGCATGCCGAACTTCTTCAGGAAATCTTTGAGATATTTTTCTTGAGATATGAAGATGCCATTTCTTTGTTGACGGATTTGAAGACCAAGGAAGAACTTCAGCTCACCCATCATGGACATCTGATATTGCTCTTGCATCATAAATCCAAACTCATCACTGTACTTCTGGTTGGTGCAGCCAAAGATTATGTCATCAACATATATTTGGCACACAAATAGTTCACCATCATATGTCTTCGTGAAGAGTGTGGGATCGAGGGATCCCGATTTGAAGCCTTTACTTTTCAGGAAGTCTTTGATTGTACCATACCAAGCGCGAGGAGCTTGTTTGAGGCCATACAGTGCTTTGTTGAGTTTGTACACCATATCAGGATGTTTTGGATCTTCAAAGCCAGGTGGTTGTGCAACATATACTTCTTCTTCAATCTTGCCATTGACAAATGCACTCTTTACATCCATTTGATATAGCAAGATGTTGTGATGATTTGCATAGGCTAGCAGTATCCGAATGGCTTCAAGCCTAGCAACAGGAGCAAATGTTTCATCGAAGTCAATTCCTTCAACTTGAGTATATCCTTGAGCCACAAGACGTGCTTTATTTCTGACGACTTGACCATGCTCATCTTGCTTGTTTCGATATATCCATTTTGTTCCTATAATGTTATGCTTGCGAGGGTCAGGTCGCTTGACAAGTTCCCAAACATTATTCAGCTTGAACTGTTGAAGTTCTTCTTGCATGGCTTGAATCCATTCAGGTTCCATAAAAGCTTCAGCAACTTTCTTGGGTTCTGATATTGACACAAATGAAAAGTGCCCACAGAAGTTTGCTAACTGTGTTGCTCTTGAGCGAGTAAGCGGACCAGGCGCATTGATGCTGTTAATTATCTTCTCAATTTGTACTTCATTTGCAACACGAGGATGAACTGGACGAAGACCTTGCTCATGCTGATCATTATCATCATTGGAAGTATTGTCTTCGGTCTGAGCATTGTCTTCAGGTTGGTTTGGTGCAGAAATGATAAGTTCCTCTTCAAGATGTGCTTCAAAGGGCATGATCTCACTAGTTCCCATCAACTTGATAGATTCACAGGAAGGAGCTTCATCAAGTGTACTTGGCAGAATTTCTCTTTGTGAACCATTGGTTTCATCAAATCGCACATCCACTGTTTCAACGATTTTGTAGTGGAAGAGGTTGAAGACTCTGTAAGAGTGCGAATCCTTTCCATAGCCAAGCATGAAGCCTTCGTGAGCTTTGGGTTCATATTTTGACTTGTGATGGGGATCCTTGATCCAACATCTAGCACCAAAGACTCTGAAGTAGCTGACATTTGGCTTCTTGCCAGTGAGGAGCTCATAGGATGTTTTGCCCAGAAGCTTATGGATGTAGACACGGTTGATGATGTGACAAGATGTATCAATGGCTTCAGGCCAGAACTTTCTTGGTGTCTTGTACTCGTCAAGCATTGTTCGAGCCATCTCGATGAGGGTTCTGTTCTTGCGCTCTACAATGCCGTTTTGCTGAGGTGTGTATGGAGCAGAAAATTCATGAGTGATTCCCATTGTATCCAGATAAAGATCAAGGCCGGTGTTCTTGAATTTAGTGCCGTTATCACTTCTGATATGCTTGATCTTGACGCCATAGTTGTTCATTGCTCGATTGGCGAATCGT
Organism: Triticum aestivum; assembly: GCF_018294505.1. NCBI lineage: Eukaryota > Viridiplantae > Streptophyta > Magnoliopsida > Poales > Poaceae > Triticum > Triticum aestivum. The sequence continues at coordinate 15,899,795 of NC_057798.1, read as the reverse complement.
CTGAAGACATCTTGTACTTCAGTCTTGTAGAGAATTATGTGCACCCATGTGTATCTTGAGTAGTCATCAACAATGATGAAGCCATAGAGACATGCCGTTGTTGTGAGGGTGGAGTAGTGGGTAGGTCCAAATAAGTCCATGTGTAGCAGCTCGAAGGGTTGAGATGTTGTCATGATTGTCTTCGAAGGATGCTTGGCCCTTGTCATCTTTCCAGCTTTGCAGGCACCACACAGATGATCTTTCTTGAACTTGACACCTTCGATGCCTATGTCATGCTTCTTTTTGACGAGAGTGTGCAAGTTCCTCATGCCAGCGTGCCCCAGCCTTCAATGCCAGAGCCAGCATTCTGAAGCTTTAGCAAGAAGACATACGGCAAGTTTTGGACCTGCTGAGAAATCTACCATGTATAGATCACCTTTCCTATACCCTTCAAAGACTAGAGATTTGTCAGATTCCATTAGTACAAGGCAACGATATTTTCCAAATATCACAATCATGTTTAAGTCACAAAGCATTGAGACAGACATTAAGTTGAATCCAAGGGATTCAACAAGCATCACTTTATCCATGTGTTGATCCTTTGAGATTGCAACTCTACCTAGACCCAATACTTTGCCTTTACCAGTGTCAGCAAATGTGATTTGACTCTTGTCGGATGGACGTAAGGTTGAGTCCATGAGAAGACTTTGATCACCAGTCATATGATTAGTGCATCCGCTGTCAATAATCCATTCTGAAGCTTTTGGTGTACCCTACAGTGTAGTTAGAGGGATAGGCTTCACAATGTATGTTGTGAAGCATAAGCATTTGATGCACACTTGGATTATCACAGCATAGATGAGAGTTAGCACACAGTATGTCAGGTAAGCGATTCATATGTGGAATACATATTAAGTTATTTTATCATGCGTCCCTTTGTGTTTTAGGTCCCCTGCAATTATATCGGACGCCATTGATTGCTCGCTGGAGACCACATTCTGCAAAAGAGAGTTAATTCTTCTTCACCACCCACATTTTCAGGGGTGGCTTAGAAGCAATGAGTCTAAGTGCAGCATCTGAGAATTTCGGCTTTGAAGCCCTAGCAAATAGCCTTGCAGAAGATGAATGATACTCATGTGAATAAGCAGAAAAGTTCTTAGTTCTATGAACATAGCGGTTTGAAGACACATGCTCATATTCATGAGTCTGAGTATGATTTCCCTGCAAAACATTGGCGTTAGGGTGACTCAAGTGAGTCCTGTGTTCGTAAGTAGCCGTTGGACCATATGATGCCTTTGGTCTGGGGTTTGTCTTCTTCCTTGGTGGTGTCATGATGACATTCACTGGAAGATTCTCAAGGCAGCTTTTGGGAACCCAGATCTTCTTCATAGGAGGTCCATTCCTGCAGTTAGTACCAATATACCTGGCAAACACTTCACCATTCTGATTTTTGAACAGTTTATAGTTTGCATCAAAGGATTCATCAATGACAATATGATTAGCACAGGTAAATCCAGATAAAGTAGATGGATCCACTGAAGGTTCCTTTGCAGCAACCCATGTGGTTTTGGGATACTGCTCAGGCTTCCAGTAGGAACCATCAGCGTTCATTTTCCTCTCGAACCCAACACCCTCTTTCCTAGGGTTTCCGTTCAGAATCTGCTTTTTGAGGACATCACAAAGTGTCTGATGCCCTTTCAGACTTTTATACATCCCTATTTCAAGCAATGTCTTCAACCTAGCATTTTCATCAGAAATAGTAGTGGTATCCTCAGAAGAGGGGTTAGTTACCACATCAGTAGTTGAAGACAGAGCAACAGTAGCAGCAGTGGAACATTCAGCAATAGAGGTAGCGTTATCATGTTCAATGCATTTTAAGCATGGTGGTTCAAATTCATCCTGAGCGGGACTGATCTGTTGAGCGCGAAATGACTCATTCTCTTTTTGAAGATCTTCATGAGTCACTTTCAGTTTCTCAAGCTCCTGCTTCCTTTGAAGATAATCATAGGAGAGCTTTTCATAAGTGGTTGAGAGCGTCTCATGAAGACTTTCAAGTTCTTGATACTGAGCATGAAGATTTTTTATGTCATCAACTAAGGACTGTGAACGTGTCATTTCCACGTCCAACAGGTCATCGCTTTTGTCTAACAGTTTTTGAGTATGTTCCATAGCCCTTTGTTGTTCAGTAGCAATTTTAGCAAGTGTTTTGTAGCTGGGTTTAGATTCACAATCAGAGTCATCTTCACTTGATGTTTGAAAGTAAGAATCGCGCGATTTTACCTTGGCACTGCGTGCCATGAAACAGTAGGTGGGAGCAAGATCGTCCTTGTCATCATCAGCGTTGGTGTGGGAGTCATTGTCTTCAGTGTTGAAGATGGACTTTGCAACGTAGGCTGTGGCCAGAGCCAGACTTGCAACGCCAGAGTCGGACTCAGCTTCAGATTCCACCTCTGCCTCCTCAGACACAGACTCCTCCTCTGAATCCATTTCCTTGCCAACAAAAGCACGAGCCTTGCCAGATGAGCTCTTCTTGTGAGATGAAGACCTTGATGAGGACTTGGAAGAAGACTTCGAAGATTTCCTCTTCTTCTTGTCATCAGAGTCATATTCCTTGCTCTTCTTCTTCTTCTTCTCATTGTCCCACTGAGGACACTCAGAGATGTAGTGCCCAGGCTTCTTACACTTGTGACATGTTCTCTTCTTGTTGTCTTGAGTGGACGCTTCATCATTTCTTGAACTGGATCGTGAAGACTTTCTGAAGCCCTTCTTCTTGGTGAATTTCTGGAACTTCTTCACAAGCATAGCAAGCTCCCTTCCAATGTCTTCAGGATCATCAGAACCGCAGTCAGATTCTTCTTCTTCAGATGAGGAAACAACTTTTGCCTTCAAAGCACGAGTTCGGCCATAGTTGGGGCCATAGATATCTCTGTTCTCAGAAAACTGGAACTCATGTGTGTTGAGCCTCTCAAGTATATCAGACGGATCGAGTGTCTTGAAGTCAGGACGTTCTTGTATCATGAGGGCAAGAGTGTCAAAGGAGGTGTCAAGTGATCTCAGCAGTGTCTTGACAATTTCATGCTTGGTGATCTCAGTGGCGCCGAGAGCCTGAAGCTCATTTGTGATGCTAGTGAGGCGATCAAACGTGAGCTGGACATTTTCATTGTCGTTTCTCTTGAAGCGATTGAAGAGATTGCGAAGAACACTGATCCTCTGGTCTCTCTGTGTAGAGACGCCTTCATTGACCTTGGACAGCCAGTCCCAGACTAGCTTTGACGTTTCCGGAGCACTCACACGGCCATACTGTCCTTTGGTCAGATGACCACAGATGATGTTCTTTGCAGTCGAGTCCAGTTGAATGAACTTCTTGACATCAGTAGGGGTGACACCTTCACCAGTTTTGGGAACGCCATTCTTGACGACATACCAGAGTTCGACATCAATGGCTTCAAGATGCATGCGCATCTTATTCTTCCAGTAGGGATATTTTGTTCCATCGAACACGGGGCAAGCAGCGGAGACTTTGATTATCCCTGCAGTCGACATAGCTAAACTCCAGGTGGTTAAACCGAATCACACAGAACAAGGGAGTACCTTGCTCTGATACCAATTGAAAGTGCTAGTTATCGACTAGAGGGGGGGGGTGAATAGGTGATTTTTAGGAAAGTCTTCAAAACATGGAAGTTTCGAAGACAAACAATAGAAACAACCTAATTGATATGCAGCGGAAGATAAACTACAACAAGCAAGCCATAATCAAGTATGAAATAGCATTAACGTTCGAAGATTAATAGCAGCTAGGTAGTAGGATCAGGATGGAAGATAGTATGAAGCCAATCAACAATAGTAGTCAAGCAATGAAGTCAATCAGATAAGACGATAAGCGATGACTTCACAAAGACAAACTCAAAGTAAAGGAGGGAAGAGATAGAACCAGTTGCTTGTTGAAGACACAGGATTTGTTGGACCAGTTCCAGTTGCTGTGACAACTGTACGTCTGGTTAGGGAGGCTGAGATTCAACTCAGAAGACCGTGTCTTCACCTTATTCCCCTTGAGCTAAGGACACTTAGTCCTCGCCCAATCACTCTGGTAAGTCTTCAAGGTAGACTTCCAAACCTTCACAGACTTTGTTCACCTGGCAATCCACAATGACTCTTGGATGCTCAGAACGCGACGCCTAACCGGCTGGAGGATACACAGTCCTCAAGTGTAATAAGTCTTCAGGTCACACAGACAGAAAGACTTCAGTGATGCCTAACACTCTTTGGCTCTGGGTGTTTGGGCTTTGTCCTCGCAAGGATTTCTCTCTCTCAAATGCTTCGAGGTGGGTTGCTCTCAAACGACAAAAGCCGTATATTAACTCTGAGCAGCCACCAATTTATGGTGTAGGGGGTGGGCTATTTATAGCCACTAGGCAACCCGACCTGATTTGTCCGAAATGACCCTGGGTCACTAGGGAACTGACACGTGTTCCAATGGTCAGATTTCAAACACGCATGGCAACTTTACTTGGGCTACAAGCAAAGATGACTCATCCAACTCTGGATAAGATTTGCTCTCATTGTCTTCGCTCGAAGACATAGGATTTGGGTTGAGTATCACTTCAGTCACTCTGACTTAGTTCACTTGGACCCCACTTAATAGTACGGTGGTTCCTATGACTCAACAAAGAAGAAAAGGAAACAACGAAACCACACAGTCTTCGTGCTCCATAGTCTTCACGCACTGTCTTCTCATGTCATAGTCTTCAATATGAATATCTTCTCATACCACCATTGTCGTCAAGGTCTTCATACATTTTTAGGGGTCATCTCCGGTAGGTAAACCGAATCAATGAGGGACACTACCTGCGTTATCCTGCAATTCTCACAAACGCATTAGTCCCTCAACCAACTTTGTCGTCAATACTCCAAAACCAACTAGGGGTGGCACTAGATGCACTTACAAGTGCGTATAATCCATGGACTCAACATTAGTCATAAAGAACTCACATACTTATTGCAAAAGTTTATTAGCCCTCGAAACAAAGTACTAATAAGCATGCTCCTAGGGGGATAGATTGGTAGGAAAAGACCATCGCTCGTCCCCGTCCGCCACTCATAAGGAAGACCCACAATTACTCACTAGCATGACTCTACTATCACCATCTTTATATCTCAAAACAAATGCAAGGAATCAAACTTCTCATATATTCAATGATCTTCATGAAAGTTTTTATTATATCCCTCTTGAATACCCATCATATTAGGACTAAAGTCATAACCTAGGAAAATTGCCATACTATTTTTAAGACTCTCAAAATAATATAAGTGAGGCATGAGAGTTCATCAATTTCTTCAAAATAAAACTACGTAATACTCTAAAAAGATATAAGTGAAGCACTAGAGCAACTACCTAGCTCAAAAGATATAAGTGAAGCACATGGAGTATTCTAATAAATTCACGATTAATGTGTGTCCCTATCAAAAGGTGTGTACAACAAGGATGATTGTGGCAAACTAAAAAGCAAAGACTCATATAATACAAGATGCTCCAAGCAAAACACATATCATGTGGTGAATAAAAATATAGCCTCAAGTAATTTACCGATGGATTGAAGACAAAAGAGGGGATGCCATCCGGGGAATCCCCAAGCTTAGATGCTTGGTTGTACTTGAATATTACCTTGGTGTGCCTTGGACATCCCCAAGATTAGGTTCTTGCCACTCCTTATTCCGTAGTCCATCGAAACTTCACCCAAAACTTGAAAACTTCACAACACAAAATTCAACATAAAACTCCTTGAGATCCGCTAGTGAAACAAAGCAAATAACCACTTATAGGTACTGTTATAAACTCATTCCAATTTTATATTTGCATTATATCTACTGTATTCCAACTTCTCCATGGTTTATACCCCCCATACTACCCATAGGTTCATCAAAATAAGCAAACAACACAATGAAAACAGAATCTATAAAAAACAGAACAGTCTATAGTAATCTGGACTTTAGCCAAACTTATATAACTCCAAAAATTCTGAAAAATTAGGACAATGTAAGCAATTTGTATATCAATCTTGTGTAAAAAAATAAGAATCTTATCACTTTTCGAATTTTAACAATTCTACTACTGGACACAAAAGTTTTTGTTTTTCAGCAAAATCAAATCAACTATCATCCAAATCATCCCAAAGGTCTTACTTGGCACAAACACTAAATAAAACAGTAAAACACAATCATAACAGAAGTGTAATCGCATATTTATCGAAAACAGAAGCAAAAAACATAAAAACATAAAAATAAAATTGGGTTGCCTCCCAACAAGCGCTATTATATTACGCCCCTAGCTAGGCATATTGCATAGATCTAGGTATTGTCATCTTTGGTATTCAATCCATAAGTGGCCCTCATAATAGATTCATATGGCAACTTAATTTTCTTTATTGGAAAGTGTTCCATGCCATTCCTTAACGGAAATTGAAATCTAATGTTTCCTTCTTTCATATCAATAATTGCACCAATTGTTCTAAGGAAAGGTCTACCATGAATAATAGGGAATGTAGGATTGCAATCTATGTCGAGCACAATAAAATCCATGGGCACATAATTCCTATTTTCAACAATAAGAACATCATTAATTCTTCCCATAGGTTTCTTAATAGTGGAATCCGCTAAGTGCAAATTTAAAGAACAATCATCAAGTTTATGGAAACCTAGCACATCACATAAAGTTTTTGGAATAGTGGAAACGCTAGCACCCAAATCACATAAAGCATTGCACTCATAATCTTTAATCTTAATTTTAATAGTAGGTTCCCATTCATCACAAAACTTTCTAGGGATTGAAACTTCCAACTCAAGTTTTTCTTCAAAAGATTTCATCATAGCATCAACGATATGTTTAGTAAAAACTTTATTTTGATTATAAGCATGAGGTGAATTAAGCATGGATTGCAACGATGAAATACAATCAACCAAAGAACAATTATCATAATTAAAGTCCTTGAAATTCAAAAGAGTGGGCTCATCACTAGTTAAAGTTTTGACCTCGCCAATCCCACTTTTATCAAATTTTTCATTAAGATCTTCACCCTCCAAATTATTGGGACGCCTTCTAGCTAAAGTTGACTCATCTCCAGTCCCTTCTTTATCAAGTTCTATATTAGCAAACAAAGATTCAATAGGAGTCACACCAATCACTCTAAGATCTTTATCATGATTCAAAAATTCAGGTTTAGCAGCCATCCTATTTACTGAAGTGGTTTGTTTATCAGAAATTTGGCCTACTAAATTTTCAATATGAGCAAGAGATTTAAGACCAAAAATTTCCTTAGTAACATCATCAAGCTCTTTATTGATATATTCAATCATAGTATTTTGTTCTTTAAGTTCATTCCTAAAGAAACTATTATGCTCAAATTGCACGGACATGAAACTTTTTGCATTATTTTCAATCTCCTCTAACTTTCTATGGTAAATATCAAGACCTTGGGATTGAGACATGATGACAAAGCAAGCAAAAAGCAAATGATAAGATGAACGGAAAGAAGGCGAATAAAAAGGCAAATATTTTTGTGTTTTTCTGAAAACATTTTAGAAGCGGGGGAGATGAAAAAGAGAGGCAAATGACGAGTAATGTAATGCAAGAGATGAGAATTTATGATACGTACTTGGTAGGCTTGATGTAGATCCTCCCTGACAACGGTGCCAGAAATTCTTCCTGCTACTTCTCGACCTGGCGTTGGTTTTTCCCTTGAAGAGGAAAGGGTGATGCAGCAAAGTAGAGATAAGTATTTCCCTCAGTTAAGAACCAAGATATTAATCTACTAGGAGAACACACAAGTCTCCAATGATAGCACCTACACAAACAAGAAAATACTTGCGCCCAATGCGATAAAGGGGTTGTCAATCCCTTCATGTTTACTTACAAGGATGAGATCTGATATAGATATGTATAAAAGATAAATAAAAGTGCAAAATAAAGTATATGTAAATAAATTGCAGCAAGGTATTTTTGGGTTTTTGTTTTTATAGATCTACAAATAATATGATAAAAATAGACCAGTGGGCCATAGTTTTCACTAGAGGCTTCTCTGTTGAAAGAACGCATACAGTGGGTAAACAAATTACTATTGAGAAATTGATAGAAAAGTGCAAAGTTATGACGATATATAAGGCAATGATCATGAATATAGGCATCATGTCCATGACAAGTAGACTGAAATGATTCTGCATCTACTACTATTACTCCACACATCGACCGCTATCTAGCATGCATCTAGTGTATTAAGTTAACAAGAACGGAGTAATGCCTTAAGCAAGATGGCATGATGTAGAGGGATAGATCCAATCAATATGAAATAAACCTCATTGTTTTATCCTTAATGGCAACAATACAAATACATGCCTCGCTACCCCTTCTGTCACTGGGTGAGGACACCACAAGATTGAACCCATTACAAAGCACCTCTTCCATTGCAAGAAAAATCAATCTAGTTGGCCAAACCAAACCAATAGACCGGAGAGAAATAGAAAGCTATCTTAATCATGCATAAAAGAGTTCATAGAAGACTCAAGTAATATTCATAGATAATCTGATCATAAATCCACAATTCATCGGATCTCAACAAACGCACCGCAAAAGAAGATTACATGGAATAGATCTACAAGAACATCGAGGAGAACATTGTATTAAAGATCAAAGAGAGAGAAGAAGCCATCTAGATACTAGCTACGGACCCGTAGGTCTGTGGTAAACTACTCACACATCATCAGAAGGGCAGCAAGTTGATGTAGAGGCCCTCCGTGACCGAATCCCCCTCCGACAGAGTACCGTAAAAGGCCCCAAGATGGGATCTCACGAGGACAGAAACTTGCGTCGGTGGAAAAGTATTTTTGGTGTGCCCTCTGGTATACAGGGAATATTTGGGGTATTTATAGAGCTGAGATTAGGGTTAGAGGAGCCACGGGAGGCCCACAAGCTCATAGGGTGGCCCCCTAGGGCGCACCTGGTGAGCTCGTGGCTCACTCGTGGGCCTTTTGGCCTCCTTCAAAGCTTCCTAGGTGTCTTGTCCAAGAAAAATCATCAAAAAGTTTCGTTCTATTTGGACTCCGTTTGATATTAATTTTCTGTAAAAGACAAAAACATGAAAAAACAGCAACTGACACTGGACACTAGGTTAATAGGTTAGTTCCAAAAATGATATAAAATAGCATAATAATGCATATAAAACACGTTGGAGACGTATCAGGAGGTGATGCAAAAAGCTGATGATTACGTGGGCTCGGACATAGCCATTGTTTTTGAATGCAATGAGCTAGGACAGGACTTTGCAAATGTTCCATATACCAATTGCCTGCGGGAAGCAAATGAAGTTGCAAATGATCTTGCACGGAACTCGTTTAGCGATAGATCTTCTAGTTTTTGGGACTACCTTCCCCGATTTTATTTCGCATGCCCTTGTAAATGACCTTGCGATTATTTGAGAAATAAACTTTTGATTTAAAAAAAAACCATCCCCTCCCACATCCAAAAAAATTATCTCCTTTTTTAGGAGAGAGATAATGAGTACAATCATCTACTGTGCCACTTGAAATGAATGGCCGAGTTGTGCCACTTGAAATGAATGGCCGAGGTTGTGTCCAAACTGATGATTTTTCAAGGATACACAATGGAAAGGTGCACCATCATCATAGAAGAAGGGCCAAGCGATTGATACAACTTCATTTGGCAAACAACACATACCACCACGACCACAACGACAAAACAACTTGCCTAGGATCAACGCACCCTCCAGCCACAAAGGCGAGGAGGCAAGACTCAGGGATCGAGGAGCATGCCACAACTAATACACATACACCAAGACAACACGACCCAGGCTTTAGCTCAAGCTGGTTCAACGCACCCTCCACCGATAGCACCTAGGAATCGACGAGTGAACAACATGAACCAACCGGACTCAAAGAAAACATCGTCCAAATGGTACTAGTGACAACGTACGCAGCGGACCCCGAGAGCCCATGCCACAACAATAACCATCACGAACGACAAACTCTGCCAAACCTCTCCGAAGAGCCGATGAGGCTACCACCCCAACTCCTAGTGGCTTAAGGCGCCACTTATAGGCTTATTTGCTAACTTGCGCACGCCCCTCCCAACACCTACGTAACAGATGGGCTGGTCCATGCAGGTTCCCTTTTTTCGTTTACAAACGCATTTGCACCGTTTGGTTTTGTGAAGCTTCTACATGCTTCCTGCTGGTTTTTAAAAGCTTATTTATGAAGTGAAGCTTCTAGAAGCTTTCCAACCATTTTTATGGTCTTCTGTTTTGGTTTTGTCTTTTAAGATTTTCTTTTTTTAACCTTTTCATATTAGCAATGCTTTTTCAAGTTCACCCTCTTTTTAAAATTCATGATCATTATTTAATTCATGGAGTTTTTTAGAATCCATGAATTTATTTTCAAACTCATGAACTTTTTATAAAATTTCTCAAGTTTTTTAATTGCGAACTTTTCTCAAATTCATGAACTTTTTCAGATCTGCAATCCTTTTCAAATTCAGACACTATTTAAAATTCATGAACCTTTTTTTGAAATATTGATTTTTTATCAGATTCTTGACCTTTTTTAAGTTTTACAAACTTTTCTAAATCTAAAGAAAATTTTAAATTTTTAGAACTTTTCTCAAATTTGTGATTTCCCCAAATTTAAGAGTTTTTACAATTAATCTTTTTCCATTTTTCCCTTTTTCTATTTATTTTAAAAATTTATGTACCTTTTCAAACTCATGAACTTTTTTTAAACCGGCAAACATTTGATAAACCAGTGACCTTTTCTCTTCATTTCACGAAAGCATTCACAATCACAAAAATCTTTTTCCCGAACCAGCTGGACAAACAGAGCCGAGAGAAAACAGGACCGAGAAAGGCGAGTTGAGCGAACGAACAAACACCGAGCGAGCGAGCGAAGCTTAATGTGCGACGGCCCGCCCCCGCTCGTGTGAGCGCCGGTCTCCCGTTCCGGCAGCGCTACAGGCGTCGACGAGGCGCTCGGATACCACCACCTCTGCCACCCTCCTCGGCAGCCTCCATGGGCACCCAGGCACATTTGTGACAGGAAGCACTCCGGCCCTGACGTGTTTCACACTTGGGCCTCTCCTCTTCTTTCGGCCCTCCAACAAGCTCCAAACTTGGCGCGAAGGGCGCCCCCGGCTTGGCGCGAAGGACGCCGGGAAGCCCCACGTGGCACCCCCCACAGCGCTTCGCGCCATCTCTCCTCGCCGTTGCCTCCCGCCAAAACCCCCATGGATCCCGACCCCAACCCGACCCGGTAAAAAAAAGTTATAAACACCTCCCTAATCTGGAGATCCTCCACCCCACCCCACCCCCACCCCCGCCGCCGCCGCACGCCGAGCGCCCAACCCTACCACAACCCACCCCCTCCTCCGCCTCCGCGCGATGGACGCCGCCACCCCTTCCAAGAAGCCCCGGACGACCGCGGCCTCCACCGCCGGGTCGCCGTGGAAGGTGAAGACGTCGGTCGTGTCGTCGGCCGGCCAGTTCGCGACGCCGGAGAAGGTGAAGAGGGCGGTGCCGGCCGCCGCGGCGGATCTGGTGACCCCGGAGAAGACGGAGCCGCGGCCGCTGCTGCGGAGGGGCCGCAGCGGCGGCGCCGTGGCGCTGTCCGTCAAGGAGGTCCGCCGGGCGGCGCTCGAGCTGCAGCGCGCCGGCAGGGGCCCTGCGGCGGGGGTCGATGCCGGGGCGGAGGACGCGCTCGAGTCCGTTGAGAGGGAGCTCGGCGTGGGCGCCGGCGCCGGCCGCAGCCCCGTCAAGCGCAGGCCCGAGGTCAAGCTGCCGGAGAGGTAACTGTCGCGGATCTGCACCTACAGTTTCATCCCCTGTTTTCGCATGAAGGGATCTGTCAGTTTCCACGGCCACCAGTCTATCCATCTAGTAAAATCAACATCAAACTAGAATCGTTCGGATGAAAACATCCTCTCTGATTAGCGTTGGATCTAGTCCGATTTCTTGCTTGCGCCCCCAAATCGGATCCTTTTACTTAGTTTCAGACCATCCCTGAATCTGTGCATATTGTTTCTGAGATGCAAGTTACTGCAACTGACACTCCAAGGATGCAGACATCTTCTCTGATTAGCGATGGATCTGGTCCGATTTCTTGTTTGCGCCCCCAAATTGAATCCTTTCACTTAGTTTCAGACCATCATCGTGTTAGTACAACCAACAACAATCTGTATACTTTATTTCTGTGATGCAATTTACTGCAACTGACATTAGATGATTACAATCGTTATCTGGAAGATGCAAAATTCACGCCGATAATTTCCAGCATATTTTTACTGCACTAGTTCTATTTTCTAATTTGGTTTATGTCATCGATGATCAGCTATGAGATTCTCTGCGAGTTCTTCAACTGCTTCGAGAGCTCCACCCGGCTCCTCCGCATGAAGGGATCCAAGGCAACATTCCCCAACATCTGTGCTAGCATTCAGAACTTGGCTGAGAGGTACTGGCCTCTTATGACAAAACAATCAGATGATTGCTGCTGTGTTTGATTTACATAATCCAGTCTCTAATTTACGCAATTCTGTCTGCAGGAGGTTTACCTATGGCCATCTCGCGCAGCTCAAGTACATTATGCCCGAGGCTATTGTCATCAACAAGATCCTTCTGCGCGACGACAAGACTTGCTGCATGAAGCCGGATCTGCAGGTGAACCTATTGGTTGATTCGGTTGAGGACAGTGCGATGCAGAAGGGGGAAACCCGCTACTCTGCTTTGAGAAGGATGTTCAGGCAGAGGCTTGTCGACTTCTTCAGGAAACATCCTGAGGTATGATCATCTTGTATCTTTCACACTTTCAACACAGTTACATGTGCAAATTTATTGTCATATGAGAACAGTTCAGTAACTGTATGATTACTGGTGCCAGTCAAGCAAATGTACTAGTTGAAGTACTCATGTTCTCTCTGTAATTTATCTTTCAGGGAGATGACATCCCGGAGCATGAGCTGCCGTATCCATTTACTCAAGCAAAATCAAGTGTGGCTCAGAGCACACCAAGAGTTGTTACTGAAGTTGTATTTGCCGCGCCATCACCAAGCCTGGCTGAACAGCCGGCTGTTGCACTGTCGCACATGTCGCAGTCTTTCAAGAGGAGGTTCTCACAAAGATCTTCAACCTGCTCTGCAACTGCCAGCACAACCGGTCTGCCGCCGAAGGCTGAGTCTACTGCTCCATCTCCACTGGGCAGGAAGTTGATGCTCAGTTCTACTTCTGGTGGCATAGATCATGAGTCCCAAGTGCAAGAGAAAAGTAGCAAGGATGTTGCACTCAGGTTTGGTGTTACAGAAGGGACTCCTGCCAAGTTTGCCTCTACACCAGTGAGATCAATGGCAGGCACACCGAACCTTGAGACCCCCCAGAGGCCAATATCTGCTACTGTGTGTGACACGCCACCTCTAAACACGGCCAAGCGATCAGCTAGAGCCAAGTTGTTCATGACACCTACAAAGGATGCAAGCAGAATGGAAGAAGAGAACCAAAGCATGAGCAGCACATCTCCAAGCGATGGCGATGATGAGTTGCTCGGTTTCCTTCCAAAGTCCCTCTTGCAATCGGTAAGTTCTTACTCATACTGATCGTCGGTCAACTCATTTTTGCTCCTCTGTGAACAAAGGATGACATATTTGTTATTTACAGGTAAAGGAGAAGGAGAAGAGAACTTTGGAGGAGAAGGAAACTGGCTTTGCGGACCACGTTCAGCGGCAGAAGCTCATATCATGCCTGCCAAGCACCTTTGACATTATCTTCCTTATCTATCAGTCGAGGCAGCGAACTGTACTGACAAAGCAGGAGCTCATCCACAAGATCATCGAAAGTAACCCGAAGATCGTTGACAAGGGTAAGTGTGAGCTGTGCTTTCTATCTTTGTCGCATCAGCTTGTTGCCTGCGATGTGAATCCTGATGTTGAACTCCTAAATTTGCAGGTGAAGTCGAAGAGCAAGTGAGACTGCTGCTAGAGTTTGTCCCAGAGTGGATCTCTGAGAAGACTGCAAGAAATGGAGATATTCTTTGCTGGTAAACATTTCTTATCCAATGCATAAATGCTGAGCGTGCGACTATTACACCCCATCATTCTCAGACGTCCTAATTCGTTTTAATGTTGATTTTCAGTGTCAATACCGCACTGAGCCAGTCTGAGGTTCGACAAAGGTTGTCCGGTGTCGAGTAGGGAGGAGCACAAAATTGTTTCTCCTTGTTTAGAAATGTTGTGGTATATTAGTGCAAGGTTGCGCCTAGATGCTGGAAGATGCGTAGTTGTCGAAGTTGATGCTCAAGTTCAGACACTGCCCAGTTTAAGTTAAGTTATCAGCGCTTCTGTTCAAGATCAGACAAGACGCAACAACCCTTGACTCAGTGATTGACATGTGTAGCTGAAGTACTCTTAACAGCTGATGAGGTTGGGCTGCCAATTTCTTACATAATGTGTATGCTCCGAGATGTCTCTGGATGAAATGATGTTTGTTATCCTTGATCTGGGCCTCAACTCTGAAAAACATTTTATTTCTGGCTCTTGAAGCATTCTGTCTTCTCTAAGACCAAGCATAAAAAGATGAAATGATGTTTGTTATCTCTTTGAAACAAGGATACAGAAGTGTGAGGTACTTTATGATTCCTGAAAATTTCTAACAACTGGTCCCCTCTTGTTACAGAGCAAACTAAACTCAATACTAAGCATTGTAAATCAAGAGCACCAAATGGTTATACTTAGTCAACCAGCTAGTGTGGTTCTAGAGTTTTAGTAGTACAAATCAGAATCAATACCTACAGATAATGTTAAGCATATATAACATTCTTTCTAACATATGCTCTTCCACCATTTAATGTTTCTCACTCGTGAAAGAGTCCAAGAACAACTCTCTAATTTGCTTTTTCTTCTCACCATTCGGCGCACCAAAACCATCCCCACCTTGGTAAACACAATGTGAGATTCGGGCCAAATTCACGCAAGTCTTGGCAAAAGATCTAGAAAATTGGCAATGTTTGAAAGCATCTTCATTAATCGACTTACAGGCTTCCATGGTAAGATCTTCCATGGCTTTGCGGGACTCTTGCTCACTGGACCTGTTCTCCGACATGTGAATGGCTATTGATGATGGTGCATCCCCTCGCTCCAGCTCGGCCTGTTACACATATTTTCACAACATAAGACACCTCTCATAAAGATTCAACTTTGGTGATTGAAACAGTAAGGGGCAAAACAACCCGGATAAATTTTCCTTACAGAGTGGGTTGCAGAGTCGTTGCAGCAACAGTGGAGCAGAGGCTGAAATTGCTCCATTGGCCAGATACTCACGAAGTGTTGGTCTATGGTTTCCATGGTGCCACTTTGCCTCCACTAGGAAAGACTCCGCCATGTCTTGCCACTGCAAAACCATGCAGAATTTTTTATGGGGTTCCTTGTGAAAATAATCTATATCCTATGAGTAAGTTAATTGTGTATATGAACTTACCGCTTTCTGAAGAACATGACAAGCGTCACAACCATGTTGTTCCAACACATTTTCAGCCACCTCAGTGGATGTGTTGTACATCACAGAATAGAGTGCTTGTATGTATTCGGGGAGTCTTTCACTAGGACTTTCTTCCCATCTGAAATTATGTATTAATTTTAGATAATGGAAAAGCTTCATTTAATTTGAAACTAACGTGTCATATATATGTTACATGCTACTCTAGGACAAGAATATTACTTGAATTATTATTTAAGAAAAAGAATATTACTTGAATATGAGAAGTGCACCATTGAATGTAGTTACCTTCCAATGGCGTCGGTGAAGAGAACAAGTTCATCTAGAGTTCCATACACATCATAAATATCATCTAAGTGAACTATTAGATTGGCGACTTTAGTAAGCACTTCTCGACATGCTCCATTGTTTGGCTCCCACACAATTCCATTTGCGTAATGAAAGCACTCCATGAGACGATCCCTGGCGAACCCCAATTTTTCACTACGGGCAGTCCCCTTCCACCACCTACAATTAAGCAGGTACATTTTCATATCTTCAAAACCCATCAATTATGTGAAGTAATTAGCGGGCTAATTTAAATGTACATTTCTTCACGCTCAATTACCTTGCTAGTCTCGCGAGTTCTTCCTGATGCACACTTTGCACGTTGTTGAAGTCTGTCGTTGCAAATCTAACGAGCAATGGGTCATAATTGCTCTCCTCTCTAGAATAGTGATCTATGGATCATCTTGCTTCTAGTCTAGGAGACCTCCGGTGCAATGGAAGGTCCAAAGAACGTGCTACACAGGGACGGAGCTGCCTTGTAAGGATTGGGGTCAATTGACCCCAATGGAATTAGCAAATCCTTCAGAAACTAAGTACTAATCACTATTCATTAATCAAAGATGACCCCACTGTGATAGACCCATTGAACTTTTTTTGTAGCTTCGTCCCTGGTACTACACTGCGCCGTAAGTGGTGATCCATGGATGGCAAGAGCTTTTTGAGAGCTTTCTTAGAAAATGCTCTTGCCTCGTCTAGTGTTTCCTCGCCTCCGAATGCAAGTTATGAAGCCTCGTAGAGTGAGAGGAGTCCTCTGACATCGTCGGATCCACGCTTGAGAGTTTGCAGAGATTCTGTAATATACGTTACCATGAAACAATGTCAGTTAAGTACTTAAGTATACAAAACCTAGCCATACACATAAGTCAAAGTTTCAACTGTGATTGAATCTGGACCATGCATTTGGTGCAGATATGTTTAATTTCCAAAATTTTGGCCGTAGTTTTTGGTTTTTCTTACAACCTCTAAGTGTATGTTTTTCATATTTCATTAACTAGGTACCTGGAGGGAAGAAGGCTGGGAAACCACCGTCCCTGAGCAACCTGAACCTCAAGGCCGCAGAAGCAATATCTAAGCTGCACCGGCGAGGCTAGCGGTGGACGGACCTAAAGATAGTTTCGATCTCCTCCTTGAAATGGTAGGCGATGCCAAGCCATTGCACCGTGTCGACAAGCCTGAGCTTCACAGCTTGGTGGTCGCCTCGGCTCGCTGCTACCAGCAGGGCCGTCCCATAGATATACGGGGCCCAGGGGCAAGAGAAGAACAAGGGGGCCCTTCTTGAAACACAAAAGATCAAATTAAAATATCCAATGCATAGCATATATTGATTATCTTTGGACTCTTAAGACTGACAGTACAACAATTTATCAATCAAGAGAACTGTATCATGATAGTAATGAAACAATACAGCTCCACAAAAGATTGACTTCTTAATTGTCAATGGAGACATTGTTTTTTTCTGCACAACAAATGGCCTTGTCGAAACTGGTTGCTTTCTTAAAACATTCGTGTCACCATGAGATATATATAAATTAATGCAACAACTAACATTTGTTTCTTGATCCTCCCCAATCTGCATGTTCTTCACATAATAATTCTTCACCAAAATAATAACTCATCTCTTCCAAACTATCCTGCATAAGAGATGGCAAAGCAAACTGACTATTTCATGTTTTTGAATGGATTTTTAGCACCGGGGGGCCTAGGCACCCCCCTTATCACACAGTTGGTCTAGAATCCAGCTCTTATTAGGGATATGTGCCATGCACTACTTTAGCTAGCAAACGATTAGCAGATTTACTGTTCATGGGAGGCCGGTCGCAGTTCAAATGGAGCTGGCCTGGGCCTAGACTGCCACTGTGCTCGTAGGTTTGATTCCTCCCTAGCTAGTGTCACTTCTATGCGGCTTTTCCATATCGGGGCTGTAAATTTTGGCACCGTGTGTCTTGACCGGTCTTGGGCTCACTATTCATCTGGCAGGAATCTATCTGTCATAGAGAACACAGGCTGCCGTGTTGCAAGCGTGGACATGGATTGGGCGCACTATGTTTTAGGAACTTTTCCGTGTCCTTGCGTTTGAACGTGCATGGCAGAGCCAGCTGCCGACTCTCTTTTTAATTGCGTCGTGACAGATAGATTCGAAAGAAGAAAAACAAACTCGAGTAGAATCGTCTGTTGTAGGTTTCATAGCGGATAATGCACAGGTGCAGTAACACTTACGCCCCAGTTATGTATTTAATAAATTTTGTAGTACTACAAAAGAAATATATCAAGACGAAGAGAACAACATTGTTTTACCGTCTGCATGCTATCACTTCAACCCTAGGCCTCCTGTCATGCCTACTCCTGCAAAGCCTACTTCTGCATGCTACTCCCTCCCTACTCCCTCCCGTCGCTTTCTATCTCACTAAACAAGCCTGACTAATCACGCTGAGCCTGCAAAACGTCTGCAGCTGTAGACTGCCTCGCACAAATCCTAACACAGCTGGAAGGCCAAGATAATAGGGTGCCAGCACCTTTTCGTTTCATGTTTATACTATGATGATCAAAACATGCAGATTCCCTCAAAGAATTACTAGTTTTGAAGAACTTAGCAATTGATCCTTTTGGGATTCCACTAGCAGAATAGTTTCTTGAAGACATGTCACTAAATAAGCTGTATAAAAATGGTTAATACAAGGATCAACAGCACCTGGGAATGAAATGATGGATGTAGATGTAGATGTAGATGGCTTGATCCGTATGCTGCAGTAATCAGCACGAACAAAAATACAATGCCATAGGTGGACAAAATTTCTCCCTTCTCTAGTCTCCTGCCTGAGCTCTCTACCACGTTTGGATCCAATGAAGAGCATAAGAAGATCCATATAGATTTGGTGGATGTGCGATGTGGAATCCTGCGCAGAGCTATTTATCAATGAATCTATGAATTAAGGAACAGAATTACTGGAAAGAGAACATCTACCCTCTCCAAAGTCTAGGGAATGGGCACAGCATTGAGAAGGAAGGAGAGCCGATTGGGAAATTCACGCCATTAATGGCCGGCCACAACACTGGAATCGGAGAGGCACGGTAGGGGCGGCCGGCGGCGCTGAGCCTGCGATTGGGGAAGAAAAGGAGTTTTTTCGTGTATTTTTCGGGCTGCTTGCAAGAATAGTACCTGGCCCCACGCAGGCCTTCAACTTATCGACCCGTGACATCATCCATGCATGCACGGAATAATTTCCATAAGCATTTCATCTACAGTACTTTATATACTACATGCCGGTAGAAAATATGATATGTTCAGCTGATAAATGTACTTGATCTGCCTGTCTGCCATTGTTGGGCGAGGAGCTGGGAGCGTAGTTGGCAGACCGCCAAGCCGCCGCGGCACAGCGCACCGTTGCCGGCGAGGACGTCGGAAAGCATGTACTCATCGTGGCCACTGTTTGCTGCCATTGCCACGCCATGGTGCGGTGCGCTGCAACCTAGTCAGCTTTTGCAACAGCGAGAGCTTGGCAACGAGGTTAGTACTTCTAAGCTGTAGTAGCCAGTAAACTTACCGCTGTTTGTTGTTTGAGAGTAGCCAGAATAGGTGCCAATTTATAGGCGAGCTACCAGGCACCCAGCAGCATACCTAGCTCAGCCCGCTTGAGTGTGCTATACGTACGATGAATTCTCTTCCCACACTCATACGATTAGAGACATGATGCATACAGAATTGGTAGTACTATTTCCTTTCAGCCATATATTGTTGTGGTGACTAGGGATGAGAGTATTTTTGTGGTGATACTTCTTCTAGAGGCTATTGTTTTTTACCCGGATACCAGAGAATGTAAGACTTTTAGGTATAACAAAATAACATTTTTCATGGCAAGTTGTGTTGGTCGAGGATGACAAGTTTAGTTGGTGAACATGGCAAATCCGCCTCTTTTCATTTTTTTTTCCAGAAAATATTCGTGTTTGCAAACTAATTTTGCCATCCCCGCACAAGTATGCCGATGGAAATCGTTTCATTTGTCATGGCTAAAAATCTGACTTTCTTGGGGTTTTATAGCAAAATTCCATACAAACCACTGAGAACTTACTAATTCTCATATTCCCATACAATGGTCGAATTGAAATCAGGTGGAAAATACATAAAGGGACCACATAAGAAAATCATGGTTGGAATTAACTTCTTGATGGATTGTTCTTCTTCAACTTGTTAACATGAACAATTATTTCCTCCCTCCCTCATTCCACTGGTCCAACCGCCTAATCTGCGGTGGTGCCCCGCAAGCCTAGCGGCCCAACCTTGCCTGAGCTGTCTCCTTTGACAATCCCTCTATACGGCCGGGAGAGGTATGTCTCGCTTATAGTCTCATTAATTTATAGCGAGACACTAGCTTCTCTCGCGTTGAGCATGGAAGCCCTCTCGGTGAAGGTGCTTGCATATGGGCCAGACACATTAGTGTAGATCTATTGCTGGCGCTCGTGCGCTGCAGGTTCGGTTGCTATAGCTTTTCTCTATTATTTTTTTCTATTTTTAGTTTTCTTTTGTTTCGGTTTGGTTTTCTTTTTTCTCTCTCTCCTGTTTTCTTTGCTATTCTTTTTTCATCATTATACTTATTTTTTTGGGTTTTTTCTTCCATTTTTCTTTGGGTTTTGTTTGTTTCTTTCATGGTTTTTATTGGTTTTCTTTCTTTCTTTCTTTCTCATTTTCCTTCTTTTTTTGTTTTTGTTTTTTGCTTAGTTTCCAATGCTGTTTTTATTTTTCTTTGTTCTTATCGCTTTTCACTGGTTTTCCATTCTTTTTGCACTTGTTTCTTCAGTTATTTTATTTTATTTTTTCTGTGGTTTCTTTTCTTATTTTTTTGACTTTCATTGTTTTTCTTTGTTCTTTTGATTCTCATTCTACATTTTTCGTATGCGTCAACACCATTTTTATAATAAATGTTTAAAATTTTCAAATAAAAGTTATATATTTTTTGAATACATGGTCAACAATTTTCTATACATATTTAATATTTTTCAAATACAAGATAAATATTTTTGGAATACAATACAAGCTTAATTTTTTTAAATACATGGTAAAAATTATTTCAATACAAATTTAACATTTTTCAAATGCTTCAGTAAGATTTTTCAAATACTTGTTTAATATTTTTCTTAATGCTTGATTACCATTTTTAAATATATGATTGATTAATATTTTTTAAATACTTGATTAATATTTTTCTTAATACTTGTCGCCGATTTATTAACATTCTTAATTCTTGGTTAATATTTATACTTGATTAACATTCTTAATGCTTGATTATTATTTTTCTTAATTCTTGATTAATTTTTTTCTTAATACTTGTCGCCAATTTATAGGCGAGCTACCAGGCACCCAGCAGCATACCTAGCTCAGCCCGCATGAAAATCGTGGGACATGATGCAATACCGAATTGGTAGTACTATTTCCTTTCAGCCACATATTGTTGTGGTGACTAGGGATGATAGTATTTTTGTGGTGATACTTCTTCTAGAGGCTATTGTTTTTTACTCGGATAACCAGAGAATGTAAGACTTTTAGCTATGACAAAATAACATTTTTCATGGCAAGTTGTGTTCGTCAAGGATGATAAGTTTAGTTGGTGAACATGGCAAATCCGCCTCATTTCCTTTTTTTCCAGAAAATATTCGTGTTTGCAAACTAATTTTGCCATCCTCGCACCAGTATGCTGATGGAAATCGTTTCATTTGTCATGGCTAAAAATCTGACTTTCTTGGTTTTTTATAGCAAAATTCCATACAAACCACTGAGAACTTACTAATGCTCGTATTCCCATACCATAGTCGAATTGAAATCACGGTGGAAAATACATAAAGGGACCACATAAGAAAAGCATGGTTGGAATTAAAATCCAATGGACCGGCGTGCTCCATCTTCAACTTCCTGATGGATTGTTCTTCTTCAACTTGCCAGCATGAACAATTATTCCTCCCTCCCTCATTCCATTGGTCCAATCGCCTAATCTGTGGTTTTGCCCCGCAAGCCTAGCGGCCCTACCTTGCCTGAGCTATCTCCTTCGTCCATCCATCTATACGGTCGGGAGAGGTATGTCTCGCTTTATGCGAGTGATGTTGATGGCTAATTATGCTTTAGTAATAATATTGGTGTTAAGATTTGTGATTCCCTATGCAAGCACGAAAGTCAATAGTTATGCAATGAAATTACATCCTACTTGTGATGCATTATTCGGTGTTAGTTATGTTCAACGCTCGTTTATGATCGTTTTTGTTTTTTGGTTGGTTGCTTCTCAATCTATTTGCTAGCATTTTCTTGTACTAAGCAGGAATACTGCTTGCGCATCCAAAATCCTAAACCAAGTTGTGCCAAATAAGTCCACCATAACTACATATATGCGGTATTTCATGTAGTTCCATGTAAATTTGTATGTGTCAACTCTAATTTTCAAAATGAATTTCCTTTTTGTGTGCCTGTACCACTCATGAAGCGGCAGGGGGTGTCCAATATTTTCCATGCTAGGTAGGTTATTCTCAAGATGTGTGTTTATTCATTTGTCATTGCATGAGAGTGTGCAGGTAATAGGGATGCCCCGTCTCGAAATGAAAAAAATGTTGTTCAATGATAAATTCCTTGGAAAGTGTTGGTATGGAAGGCACCCGTCGATACAGATAGCCATGGATTTTGAAAGAATGGTGGAAGAAGGAATACAATTTATTTTATGTTTGGGAACCACCTATGGGTTATCTAGCATGGAAGATATTGGGAATTCTCGGTCGTTTCCGTTGACAGGAAAAGCATGTCTTCCAAAATATTTTATCACTCAATTTAAGCTTTGAGCTCTTGCAACTCTACAAATCTTTGCTTCCCTCTATGAAGGCCTATCTATTTACTTTTATGCAATTTTTATTTTATTGAGTCTCCATTTTCTCTTATAAAGCACCTACTAGGGAACACTATTGTCATACTTGTGCATTGGATGTAGCTAATATTTGAGTGTGTTTCATGAATGGATCAATGATTGAGCATAATGGGATAGGGATAGCTTTCTTTAGCGTTGATATTTTGAAAGACATGGTTGCTTGTTGATATGCTTGAGTATTAATGTTTTCATGTCAAATTATAGACTATTGCTTTGAATCATCTAAAGTCCAAATGTCCATGCTACAAAAGAAAAGAATATGTGATGAACATGTTAGGTAGCATTCCACATAAAAAAAATATGTTTTTATCATTTACCTACTCGAGGACGAGCATGAATTAAGCTTGAGGATGCCGATACGTCTCCATCATATATGTAGTTTTTTATTGTTCCATGCTGTTATAGTATCAATCTTGGATGTTTTATATTCATTTACTAGCACCTTTATATCAATTTTTGGACTAACCTATTAACATAGTGCCTAGTGCTAGTTGGTGTTTTTTGCTTGTCTTTTACTTTGCAGAAAATCAATACCAAACGAAGTCCAAATGCCACGAAACTTTTTGGAGATTTTTTTTCTACCTAGAAGACACACAAGGAGCCAAAGGAGCACACGGGAGGAGGCCCATGGGGCCCACTAGGCAGCAGGGCGTGCCAGGGGCCCCCGGCGCGCCCTGTTGGGTAGTGGAGCCCATGGGAACCTTCTCAACCGACTTTCGCCTGTATAAATACTCTAAAATCCCAGAAACCCTAGGGGAGTCAATGAAACACTTTTTCTACAGCCGTAAGTTCCACAACCACGAGATCCAATCTAGAGGCCTTTTTCGGCACTCTGCTGGAGGGGTCAATGATCACGGAGAGGTTCTACATGATCCTTGTTGCCCTTCCGATGATGCGTGAGTAGTTTACCACAGACCTACGGGTCCGTAAGCAGTAGCTAGATGACTTTTCTCTTTTTGATCTTCAATACAATGTTCTCCTCGATATTCTTGGAGATCTATTTGACGTAACTCTTTTTTGTAGTGTGTTTGTTGAGATCCGATGAATTGTGGGTTTATGATCAGTTCTATTCATTAATATTAATTGAGTCTTTGCTGAACTCTTTTATGCATGATTTGTATAGCCTTGTATTTCTCCTCCGATTTACTGGTTTGGTTTGGCCAACTAGATTGATTTATCTTGCCATGGGAAGAGGTGCTTTGTGATGAGTTCGAACTTGCAGTGCTCAATCTCAGTGATAGAAAGAGACATGACACACATGTTTCATTGCTATTAAGGGTAACAAGATGGGTTTTATTCATACGTGAGTTTATCTTGTCTACATCATTGCCATCTTTCTTATTGCATTACTCTGCTTCTCCATGAACTTAATACACTAGATGCATGCTGGATAACGGACGATGTGTGGAGTAATAGTACTAGATACAGAATCGTTTCGATCTACTAATATTGTACGTGATGCCTATATACATGATGATTGCATTGGATATCTTCATGATTATTTGCTTTTCTATCAATTGCTCAAAAGTAATTTGTTTACCCACCATATGCTATTTTCTTGAGAGAAGCCTCTAGTGAAATATATGGCCTTCAGGTCTATTTCCTATCATATTAAAACCAAAAATACCTTCCTGCAATTTTTTTATTTTGTGTTTTAGTTAGATCTATTTATAAAATCTATACAATTTAATCTATCTCAATACCGTGGAGGGGTTGACAACCCCTCTTATGCTTTGGATTGCAAGTATTTGTTATTTGTTTGCACGTGTTGTTTACATAGTGTTGCTTGATTCTCCTAATGGATTGATAACCTTGGTTTCATAACTGAGGGAAATTCTTACCTTTGTTGTGCTCCATTATCCCTTCCACTTTGTGGAAATACCAACACAGATAAAAGCAATCACTGGCGACTCAGCATGGCGGCTTCTGCTGCGACTAGGATGAGGGGTGGAATGTAGTCGCTGCTGACTGTAAGAGTAATTTGCCTGCTGGGCAACCGTAGTCTTCAACATTTCGATGGTGTTCCAAGCCTCAATCTCAACCGGCGTCTTCCCTGTGGTCGGAAGTGTGGTGAGGTTGGTGGATGCTGCCAAAAGATTGTCAACTGGGTTGGAGAGGTGACCCAGAGTCATCAGGACATGGTCTGGAGTTGTCCGGACTAGCGGTGGACGAAGGACCGACTCAGATTGGCGCGGTTAAGCCGGATGACGAGGCTGAGCCGATGGTGGCCACCCGTTCCCATCGTGTGGCACGGGCCGATTCACCTGGGATACAGCCGGGCCCTCCGGGGTACTCATTCCAGCCCTTGGTGCAGGTGTGTTGAACAAACGCATGGTCTCTATATTGGGGGGGGGGGGGGGGCAGACGGCTCATGAGCCTCCACTGATGAACTACATCTGAAGCGTTCTGTCGTAGGCCCGTGTGTTAGGCCTGTGTTTTCAGATTCTCCACCTCATTGTGAATCTAGGCTTTCCACTCCACCATGCGTGCGTTCTTGGTGTTGATATCTTCTTGAGCCGTGGTCGTTGAGTTCTGCCTGGTTCTCCTCCGTCTCTGGCGACCCAGGAGCGTCGTCAACAAAGCGACCAACTCCGAAAGAACCTGAGCTGGTGGTTTGATCGGGCCCATCGCGTTTGTATCCGGCACCGAGGTGCCGGTTCCTCCCATGGCGCCTGCTGTAGTAGAATCAAGGGTCGGTGATGTGCCTGCCATGTAGATGGTGGTCCGACGGAGCGACTCGCGGTCTACCGGGGCCGGCTCATCATCGGAGTAGCCCCCAAGTCTGCTGTCGTACAGCGGGAGGATCGACTCCATGTCCCCGGCCGATGACTCGCCGTCGGAGTAGATGAGGGCATCCCTGAAGACGCGGAGTTATCTGTAAGATCGACCCCTTGGGTGAAACTGACGAAGACATGGTTCCGACCGGCTTGAGCCCGAGCAGGTTGCATGCGCTGAGCCGGCTCGATGATGTCGGTGTAGATGTCTGGCTCGGGTCATGTTTCACCGATTTTGCCGATGAAGATGTGGATCTTGCCAAAGGGGACCCGATACCCGTACTCGATTGAGTCGGCCTCGGGGCCCTAGCCTAAATCGTCGATGTAGAGCTTGCCACGACGACTCTTAGTCATGCGGCCGATCGCATATCCCTCAATCCCAGGGAGAGCTCCCTCCAAGAAATCAACGCCACCGAGCGTTAGCCCCACGGTGGGCGCCAACAGTTGTGGTTTTGTCACGGCAGATTGATGTCTACTATGCAACTTTATTCTTGTAGACACGTGTTGGGCCTCCAAGCGTAGAGTTTTGTAGGACAGTAGAAATTTTCCCTCAAGTGGATGACCTAAGGTTTATCAATCCATGACAGGTGTCGGATGAAGATGGTCTCTCTCAAATGACCCTGCAACCAAATACAAGAAATCTCTTGTGTCCCCAACACACCCAATACAATGGAAAATTGTATAGATGCACTAATTCAGCGAAGAGATGGTGATAAAAGTGTAATATGGATGGTAGAAATATATTTTTATAATCTGAATAAATAAAAACAGCAAGGTAGCAAATAGTAAACGGGCACAAAAACGGTGTTGCAATGCTTAAAAATGAGGCCTAGGGTCCATACTTTCGCTAGTGCAACCTCTCAACAATGCTAACATAGTTGGTTCATATGATTATCCCTCAAAGTGCAATAAAGAATCACTCCCGAGTTCCTATTAGCGGAGAACAAACGATAGGAATTGTTTCTAGGTCACGAAACCACCTCAAAGCTATTCTTTCCGTTCGATCTATTCAAGAGTTTGTACTAAAATAACACAAAGCTATTTTTTTCGTTCGATCTATCCTAGAGTTCGTACTAGAATAACACCAAAGCAAATTCATATTCATAATACTCAATCCACACAAAGAACTATAAAGAGACCCCAAAGTTTCCGTCAGAGAAAAACGTGCATCAACCCCTATGCATAGATTACCCCAATATCACTGCGGGAATATGCGAGTTGAATGCCATAACACATATCAAGTGAATCAATAAGATACCTCATTTTCACCTCAAGTATTCATATTGCAAGACATATATCATGTCTTCTCATCTTTGAATATTCAATCCGACAAGACAAAACTTTGAAGGGTAAAGATTCAATTCATCATAACAAGAGTATAGAGGGGAGAAACATCATATGATCCGACTATATTAACAAAGACCATGATATAGATCACGAGAGAGAGAGAGAGAGAGAGAGAGAGAGAGAGAGAGATCAAACACAGAGCTACTGGTACAAACCCTCAACCCCGAGGGTGGACTACTCCCTCCTCATTGTGGTGGCCGCCGGGATGAGGAAGATGGCCAACGGAGATGATTCCCCCCTTCGGTAGGGTGCCGGAACAGGGTCTAGATTGGTTTTCACGGATACAGAGACCTTGTGGCGGAGGAACTTCTGATCTAGGTTAACCCCGAAGGGTTTCGGAATATTTGGGAATTTATAGTGCAAAGAGGGGGTGCGGGAGGCCACCGAGGTGGGCACAACCCACCTGGGCGCGCCAGGGCTATGTACCCCTCGGGGCACCCCCAGGTGCAGCTCAGGCCCATTGGGTTCCTTCTGGTCCAGAAAATATCTCCAAAAAGTTACGCGGTGTTTGGACTCCATTTGATATTGATTTCCTGCGATGTAAAAAACAACCAAGAAACAACAATTGGCACTGTGCACTGGATCATTAGGTTAGTCCCCAATAATGATATAAAGTTTCTATAAAATGATTGTAAAACATCCAAGAATGATAAAATAACAACATGAATACGTCATAAATTATAGATACGTTGGAGATGTATCACAGATGTCCTCGTGAAGGAACTTAGTCGTGAGGCCATCACTGCAGGTAGTAGCTTGAACGGGGTTGATCGGAATCGAGAGACAAGGATTTACCCAGGTTTGGCCCCTCTCGATGGAGGTAATAGCCTACTTCCTGCTTGATTGATTATTGCTTGGGATCTCAATTACAAGGGTGTGACTTGGCTAAGCTAGTACTCGAGAGCTTGTAACTTACTTTTTCTGCCTCATGGGTTCCCCTTTATATACAGGTCGAGGCCCTGGGCTTAGAGCACAGTCCGGGTAGTAACAAAACCCGTGCCCTAATCTGTTTCCTAGTTATCTTACTTCCCAAGTAAGGGAAATTCCTTTGTCTCCTTATTGAGGCAGTGTCCCGGGCGCTTGGCCACGAGCCGGCCTGCTCTACGAGTCCTTTTGGCCATGTGCTTCATAGTTATTGCGGCCCATATAACATACCTATCCCTTAAGTCGCCACTGGATAACCGGGACCTGAGAGGACGGGTCATACCATAGGTTATATCCCCAACACTAATCCTGTTACTCTAGGTGAAAATTCAACTTAACTGTCTCCACTAATTTTTTTGATATACTAAAACATTGTTTGAAACCGATGACAAACTAATGTGCCTCAAGATTTGGTTGTGGATTCTTGATTCATAGATGGGCTTTCACCTTGATAGTTGAGGAGAGTTGGGACCCATTTATATGGGCTGCTCTACTGCATGCCATTGGGAGTTTGGGAATAAGAGTGGTGCACGCACGCTCCTCCTCCAACACCCAGCTCACCGCACCTCGTCTCACACGCGTGGCGAAGATAAGTGTTTTGGCAAGCGTCTCGGCGCGACTCTTCTGATCCGTCCCTGTACTCCCCTGCTTCGACTACTTCCCTTGCCTCACTCCATGGCGATGACAATGAAACCACCAAGAAGAAGTCCACAGACGATGCCGAGGCTGCTGCTGCCGGGGGGTATGATTTGTTCATTCTCTATTTGCCCGCTCATGTGGTAGCCGTACATGATGTGTTCATAGATGCTTTGGTTGTATGTATTGTACAAGCTTACGCATAGGTATCGATATGAGTTGCATACAATGATTGCCATTTTATTATTTACTTGTGGATTAGATTAATAAAAATGTGCTAATATTTCGAAGTGGTGTTGTCACATGGTGTTGGTACATGTTTATACTCCTGGTTTTTAAAGGGTTTAGGGTTTAGTGTTTACACCAAGCGCTACTGCTAAACCGCAGCCATACCACCTTTTTCCTCCCACTCCGCCTCCCCCATCCTCTCTTCCTTCACTTTCCCCTAGCTCCCACCTCCTCTCTTCCTCACTTTGCTTCTTCCTCACTACTCCCCCCCATTACTCTCCTTCTTCTACCTATCTTTCTCTCTCTTTATTACTCCTAGCTAACTACACCACCTCCATTAATGCGTCTCCTTTCTCTTTTTCCTCCCCCCTTCACTAGTTGAAGTTGTCTCCTCCCAAACTAGCTAGCTAGGTAGATCTAGCATTTAGTGAAGTGAACTATGTACCTCCCTAACTAGATCTAGCCTTGTCAAGAAGAGCTTCTCCACTTTTGATCATTCCATAGGTTTGTGTGACGACACCTATATATTGACATAATCATCACCGTGCTCGATCTGGAGATAGGTGATTTAAAAATTTATGATTTTGCAAGAATGGAAATATGTGGATGTGTGCGATATGACATAATTGGGCGATATGATGGAAATTGTGTGTGTGGCATGAGTTGCCGCAGAATTGTGCTTTTGAGTTGCCTATGTTTTGCCGAAATGTCGATTTATTTCTGTTTCGACGAATTCCAGGCAAACTCTATATGTCCTATTTTCAGGGAAGGTCATGCCAAATTTTTGTATGACTTTGATGCATGCATGCATTTTTATAATCAATTTGTTTGTTATTACCGTGCAGGCATTCATGATGGTCAGTGGAACGATTGTGGACAGGTTGCGATCGGCGGTGCAAGACATGAAAGAAAATAACCTGACAGAGATTTTATGTCTGTGTCGAAGATGCGAAGGAGGAGTTTGGCTCGACCCCTATGACGATGATCGTGTGATGGCGTACCTGCTCATGACTGGTTTCATGGATGGCTATACTCGATGGATAATTTAAGATGAGGATGATGATGTTGAGGACGCCGACGGGGCAGACAATGACGACACGGGGCAAGACGAAGAGATGACCGATAATGGCGGCAGAGAAGGGGACGGACATGGCTGCGAGGAAGAGGCCGGACATGGTGGCGGTGAAGGGGCCGGACATGGCGGTGGAGAAAACATGGACTCCACGTTGCAGACGTCGTCGGTACTAAGTTCAATCGTGCGGGACTCTCATGTTCAAGCACTGCTTCACAAGGAGATGACTACTGACAGAGCTATTTCTAGAGAGGAGGCCAAGCTGCAGCAACTGGTGCTAGACTCGAACACTCCATTGTATGATGGTTGTGATACCGAGGTGACCCACTTGAGTTTCACGCTCCAACTCCTGAAGACGAAGGCTAAAAAAAATGGACCTACACTAGCCTCGATGAGCTTCTCAAGTACCTAAAGGATGTTCTTCCTGAAGGAAATATGCCCTAGAGGCAATAATAGAGTTATTATTTATTTCCTTATATCATGATAAATGTTTATTATTTATGCTAGAATTGTATTAATCGGAAACTTAGTACATGTTTGAATACATAGACAAAACATAGTGTCCCTAGTATGCCTCTACTTGACTAGCTCATTAATCAAAGATGGTTATGTTTCCTAACCATAGACATGTGTTACCATTTGATGAACGAGATCACATCATTAGGAGAATGATGTGATGGACACGACCCATCCGTTAGCTTAGCATTATGATCGTTACAGTTTCATTGCTACTGCTTTCTTCATGACTTATACATGTTCCTCAGACTATGAGATTATGCAACCCCGGAATACCGGAGGAACACCTTGTGTGCTATCAAACGTCACAACGTAACTGGGTGATTATAAAGATGCTCTACAGGTGTCTCTGAAGGTGTTTGTTGGGTTGGCATAGATCGAGATTAGGATTTGTCACTCCATGTTTCGAAGAGGTATCTCTGGGCCCTATCGGTAATGCTCATCACTATAAGCCTTGCAAGCAATGTGACTAATGATTTAGTTGCGGGATGAAGCATTACGGAATGAGTAAAGAGACTTTCCAGTAACAAGATTGAACTAGGTATGATGATACCGAAGATCGAATCTCGGGCAAGTAACATACCGATGACAAAGGGGAACGATAAAGATTTTCGTAGAATATGTAGGAGCCAATATGGGCATCCAGATTCCACTATTGGTTATTGACCAGATATGTGTCTCGGTCATGTCTACATAGTTCTCGAACCCGTAGGGTTCGCTCGCTTAACGTTCGATGACGATTTGTATTATGAGTTATGTGATTTGATGACCGAAGTTTGTTCGGAGTCCTGAATGAGATTACAGACATGACAAGGAGTCTCAAAATGGTCGAGAGGTAAAGATTCATATATTGGAAGGCTATATTCGGACATCGGAAAGGTTTCGAGTGATTCAGGTATTTTTCGAAGTACTGGGGAGTTACATGAATTCACCAGGAGTAGTAATGGGCCTTATTGGGCCTTACGAGAAAGGAGGAGGCAGGCCAAGGTGAGGTGGCGCGCTCCCCATGGGTCTAAATTGGACTAGGGTAAGGGGGCGGCGCCCCCCTTGCCCTTTCATACTCCCTCTCTCTTTCCCTCTTTCCTTCTCTCCTACTCGGAAAAGGAAATGGATTCCTACTAGGACTTGGAAATCCTAGTAGGACTCCATACTCTTGGCGCGCCCCTAGGGGGCCAGCCTCTCTCCCTCCCTCCTTTATAGACGGGGGCAGGGGTCACCCTAGAACACACAAGTTTCTCTTAACCGTGTGCGGTGCCCCCTCGACAGTTACACATGATGTCTACTACACAACCTTCTTCTTATAGACGTTGTTGGGCCTCCAAGTGCAGAGGTTTGTAGGACAGTAGCAAATTTCCCTCAAGTGCATGACCTAAGGTTTATCAATCTGTGGGAGGCGTAGGATGAAGATGGTCTCTCTCAAACAACCCTGCAACCAAATAACAAAGAGTCTCTTGTGTCCCCAACACACCCAATACAATGGTAAATTGTATAGGTGCACTAGTTCGGCAAAGAGATGGTGATACAAGTGCAATATGGATGGTAGATAAAGGTATTTGTAATATGAAATTATAAAAACAGCAAGGTAGCAAGCGATAAAAGTGAGCATAAATGGTATTGCAATGCTAGGAAACAAGGCCTAAGGTTCATACTTTCACTAGTGCAAGTTCTCTCAACAATAGTGACATAATTGGATCACATAACAATCCCTCAACATGCAACAAAGAGTCACTCCAAAGTCACTAATAGCAAAGAACAAACGAAGAGATTATGGTAGGGTACGGAACCACCTCAAAGTTATCCTTTTTGATCTATCTATTCAAGAATCCGTAGTAAAATAACATGAAGCTATTCTTTCCATTCGATCTATCATAGAGTTCATACTAGAATAACACCTTAAGACACAAATCAACCAAAACCCTAATGTCACCTAGATACTCCATTGTCACCTCAAGTATCCGTGGGCATGATTATAGATATGCATCATACAATCTCAGATTCATCTATTCAACCAACACAAAGTACTTCAAAGAGTGCTCCAAAGTTTCTACTGGAGAGTCAAGACGAAAACGTGTGCCAACCCCTATGCATAAGTTCACAAGGTCACTGAACCCGCAAGTTGATCACCAAAACATACATCAAGTAGATCACGTGAATATCCCATTGTCACCACAGATAAGGACGACAAGACATACATCAAGTGTTCTCAAATCCTTAAAGACTCAATCCAATAAGATAACATCAAAGGGAAAACTCAATCCATTACAAGAGAGTAGAGGGGAGAAACATCATAAGACCCAACTATAATAGCAAAGCTCGCGATACATCAAGATCGAATCACCTCAAGAACACGAGAGAGAGATCAAACACATATCTAATGGTACATACCCTCAGCCCCGAGGGTGAACTACTCCGTCCTCGTCATGGAGATCGCCGGGATGATGAAGATGGCCACCGGTGAGGGATCCCCCCTCCGACAGGGTGCCGGAACAGGGTCCCGATTGGTTTTTGGTGGCTACAGAGGCTTGCGGTGGCGGAACTCCCGATCTATTGTGTTCTTCGATGTTTTTAGGGTATATGGAGATATATAGGCGAAAGAAGTCGGTCAAGGGAGCCACGAGGGGCCCACGAGGGTGGAGGGTGCGCCCAGGGGGGTGGGCGCGCCCCCTGCCTTGTGGCCTCCTCGAAGCTTCCCTGACTTTAGCTCCACGTCTCCTGGATCACGTTCGTTCACAAAATCACGCTCCCGAAGGTTCCATTCCGTTTGGACTCCGTTTGATATTCCTTTTCTTCGAAACACTGAAATAGGTAAGAAAATAGCAATATGGGCTGGGCATCCGGTTAATAGGTTAGTCCCAAAAATGATATAAAAGTGTAGAGTAAAGCCCATAAACATCCAAAATAGGTAATATAATAGCACAGAACAGTAAAAAAATTAAAGATACGTTGGAGACATATCAACACACCTCGATCATACCATCGTAGTGCTTAGGCGAAGCCCTGCGCCGGTAACATCATCATCACCGTCACGACGCCGTCGTTCTAACGGAACTCACCCTCGTCCTCAACTGGATCAAGGGCATGAGGGACGTCATCAAGTTGAACGTGTGTTAAATGCGGAGGTGCCGTACGTTCGGTACTTTGATCGGTTGGATCGTGAAGAAGTTCGACTACATCAACCGCGTTAACTAAACGCTTCCGCTTTCGGTCTATGAGGGTACACGGACACACTCTCCCCTCTCGTTCCTATGCATCTCCTAGATAGATCTTGCCTGATCGTAGGATTTTTTTTTGAAACTACTGCGTTCCCCAACAGTGATATCAGAGCCAGGTCTATGTGTAGATGTTTTATGCATGAGTAGAACACACAGAGTTGTGGGCGATAATAGTCATACTGCTTACCACCAACGTCTTAGTTTGATTCGGCGGTATTGTTGGATGAAGCGGCCCGTACCGACATTACATGACCGCTTTCAAGAGACTGGTTCTACCGACGTGCTTTTGCACAAAGGTGGCTAGCGGGTGTCTGTTTCTACAACTTTAGTTGAATCAAGTTTGACTATGGCCGGTCCTTGTTGAAGGTTAAAACATCACACTTGACAAAAAGTCATTGTGGTTTTGATGCGTAGGTAAGAGCAATTCTGGCTAGAAGCCCGTAGCAGCCACGTAAAAATTGCAAAAACAAAGTAGATGACGTCTAACTTGTTTTTGCAGGGGCTTGTTGTGATGTGATATGGTCGAGACATGACGTGATATGAATTGTTGTATGAGATGATCATGTTTTGTAACAGAGTTATCGGCAACTGGCAGGAGCCATATGGTTGTCGCTTTATTGTATGCAATGCAATCGCCATGTAATTGTTTTACTTTATCACTAAGCGGTAGCGATAGTCGTAGAAGCAATAGTTGGCGAGAAGACAACGATGGTACGATGGAGATCAAGGTGTCGCGCCGGTGATGATGGAGATCATGACAATGCTTCGGTGATGGAGATCATGAGCACAAGATGATGATGGCCATATCATGTCACATATTTTGATTGCATATGATGTTTATCGTTTATGCATCTTATTTTTCTTAGTACGGCGGTAGCATTATAAGATGATCCCTTACTAAAATTTCAAGGTATAAGTGTTCTTCCTGAGTATGCACCATTGCGACAGTTCTTCGTGCTGAGACACCACGTGATGATTGGGTGTGATAGGCTCTATGTTCACATACAACGGGTGCAAGCCAGTTTTGCACATGCAGAATACTCGGGTTAAACTTGATGAGCCTAGCATATGCAGATATGGCCTCGGAACACTGGAGACCGAAAGGTCGAGCTTGAATCATATAGTAGATATGATAAATATAGATATGCTCACCATTGAAAACTACTCCATTTCACGTGATGATCGAACATGGTTTAGTTGATTTGGATCACGTGATCATTTAGATGACTAGAGGGATGTCTATCTAAGTGGGAGTTCTTAAGTAATATGATTAATTGAACTTTAATTTATCATGAACTTAGTCCTGAAAGTATTTTGCAAATCATGTTGTAGATCAATAGGTCGCGTTATAGCTTCCCTATGTTTTTATATGTGTTCCTAGAGAAAACTAAGTTGAAAGATAATAGTAGCAATGATGGGGACTGGGTCCGTAATATGAGGTTTATCCTCATTGCTGCATAGAAGAATTATGTCCTTGATGCACCACTAGGTGACAGACTATTGCAGGAGCAGATGCAGACGTTATGAACGTTTGGCTAGCTCAATATGATGACTACTTGATAGTTCAGTGCACCATGCTTTACGGCTTAGAACGAGGACTTCAAAAATGTTTTGAACGCCACAGAGCATATGAGATGTTCCAAGAGCTGAAATTGGTATTTCAGTCTCATGCCCCTGTCGAGAGGTATGAGACCTCAGACAAATACTTCGCCTAAAATATGGAGGAGAATTACTCAGCTAGTGAGCATGTGGTCAGAATGTGTGGGTACTACAATCTCTTGAATCAAGTGGGAGTTAATCTTCCAGATAAGTTAGTGATTGACAGATTTCTCTAGTCACAATCAACAAGTTACTAGAACTTCGTGATGAACTATAGTATGCAAGGGATGGTGAAAACGATTCCCCAGCTCTTCGTGATGCTGAAATCGATGAAGGTAGAAATCAAGAAAGAGCATCAAGTGTTGATGATTCACAAGACCACTAGTTTCAAGAAAAGGGCAAAGGGAAAGAAATGGAACTTCAAGTAGAATGGCAAGAAAGTTGTCACTCCCGGGAAGAAGCCCAAAGCTGGACCCAAGCCTGAAAACTAAGTGCTTCTACTGCAAAGGAACTGGTCACTGGAAGCGGAGTTACCCCAAATATTTGGTGGATAAGAAGGATGGAAAAGTGAACAAAGGTATATTTCATATACATGTTATTGATGTATACCTTACTAGTGCTCACAGTAACCCCTGGGCATTTGATACTTGTTCAGTTGCTAAGATTAGTAACTCGAAACATGAGTTGTAGAATAAATAGAGACTAGTTGAGGGTGAAGTGACAATGTATGTTGGAAGTTGTCGTGGTTTTGTCACGTCAGATGTCCTTAGTGTGAGGACTTAGTCGCGAGGCCGACACATCTATGTGGTAGCTTGAGAGGGGTTGAGCGGAATCGAGAGACGCAACACAAGACAGGGATTTAGACAGCTTCGGGCCCCGGGAAACATCATTCGGTAAAAACCTTACATGTTGTTTGAGGCTAGGTCTCATTATGATCACGAGGGAGTCGCCGTAAACCGGCTCTCCTCTTTATGTCTAGCCCTAAGATTGTTTCTTCTTGCTTGTAGCTTGTCCCTCTTCGGGGAGCCCTGCCCCTCCTTATATATGTTGAAGGGGCGGGTTACATGTGGAGTCCTATTAGGATTAGGACTAGTCTATCTCTAATACAAACCGGATACAAGTCCAGGTCTTAACTCCTTGTAAGACAAATATTCCTTATGCCTTTCCTCTTAAACCGGCCTTCATGAACCGCCAGACGGGCCACCGGGTCTTGTCGCTCTTCGCACCCGCCTGCCGGATTATCAATGAGTCGTGAACCGCCAAGTCTCAGCGAGGTCTCAAATAAACCGCCAAGTCCGGCCGGGTTAACTTCCGGCCGGTTTATACCGCGGGGTATATCCCCGACATTAGCCCCCAAGTTTAGCTTGGATTTATCCATGGTAAACTTATGCTGCAAAATAAACACCAGAACAAATTTGGCAAATTGTGCTCCGGGTTAATAATTCTTGTAGACCGGCACCTGATCGTTCCTAAGTCCTTTGGCATTTCCTCCTTCTAGAAAATCTGGGTCAATAACCAGCTTCATACCCAAATTGCTGATGTTGGCTTCTTATAGAAAAAATATTGTGAAGAATAATCCACTTGAGTCGGCTTCCAAAGCGCCGGTTTAAGAAATATTGGTCTTGAAATACTCATCTGATATTCAACCGGTTTGAAGATGCAGAACTTGCCGGGTCTTTGAGCAGAACAAAGTGGTGGATTAAGACTTTGCTTCAATATAAATACTGCCACTTTCAAAGAAATCCATGTTGTTCATCCCAGTGACTAGTAAAAACTGAATACTCCATACTATGTAGCCCCCAAGGGCCGGGTCATTAAGATAATATTGAGCTGGGACTTAATATATACTTCAATGAAAATAACATCATATGATGTAACCCCCATCGTGGGACTTGAATCCACGTCCACAAGGTTAAGAGCCTTGTGCTTTACCAACTGAGCTGTGGACCCTTCAATATAATGAATAAAAAGCTTTGTACCTTCAACTGTTGACAGGAGCAATTGGTAGCCCCCAAGGGCCGACTCATTATGATATGATGAGTCGGGTCTTCAATAAGATGAGCAAAAAAATGACTTTGCATTAGCCCCCAAGTGTCATGGTGCATGCTTGCAGCGACATGAGACTTGCATATTTGATGTAATCTCAACTTAAATAATGTAGCCCCCAAGTGCCGGGTTGTAAGCCTGCAGCAACTCGGGACTATTCCTTCAATTGTAGAATAAATTATATCCATTGATAATATGATAGCCATTGCGCTAAAGCGACTTTGAAAACCTTAATCATAATACTGGTTATTGATAACCATAATGGAAATCCAGCCATGTTGGCTATTCAAGATAATATAATCCAGTATGAAAAATTCATCCAATATCATAATGAAAATTCAGCCAAGTTTAGCTATTTGAATAATATAACCCAATCATTTATAAGCGCATGATTCCAATGGCGCAATCCAAATATATACTGGTGACATATAGTCCAAAGCCAGGCCGGTTTAATAAACGTCAGTGATTTATAATCATGCTTTATTGAACCTGTTTCTGCATACAACAAGTTTAAAGTGTCCTGGCGGTTTACCGCCGGACGGGTCATAATGCCCAACATATAACCTGGGTTTATAACCAAGGTTGCACTTAAGAATAATCAAATATGAAATATATCATACCTGTGATATTGAATCACATTGCTGGTTTTACCAACTTTTTGTAGTAAGAGTGATAACCCCAATCTTGAGTAATGATAACTCCTTTCATACTATGCCGGTTGATGATAAAACCGCACCGGGTTATGATAGACACCGGATTATCCATATATAATACTGGCGACATGTAGTCGAACCAGACCGGATTAATAATCGCTGGATTATAATTGGTCATGTACTGACAACTTGTGATTGAAAGTCAAGCCGGGTTAATGAACGCCGGTTTACTCCATAATAGGATGATAATAGAAAATCAAACCGGGCAGATGGCCCCCGGATTAGGACTTGACCGTGTTCTGTCAATTTGTAATTGATAGTTGAACCGGATTAAAACGTTGTCGGTTTAAAAAACGCAACAAAAATCAAATAACAGTTATGAAAAAATATGGAAGCAAAGGCAATGATAAAAACCGTTTGCAAAAATATGCTATACTGAGCTGATCAGATGGTATTACCATGGTCGGACAGGACCAAGCCCCCAATAGGAGTGACAATGATTCAAGTCAGCCAGGTCCCCAAATGATTCGTGGCATATATGCCAGATCAAGAGGCGTGGCAATGGTTCGGGTTCGACCAAGCCCCCAAGTGATTTTGTGGCCTTAGGCCGACCAAGAGGCGTGACTGGTTCAGACTTGACCATGTCCCCAAGTGATCTGGTGGCTGTCGCCTATCAAAAGGTGTCGCGTTGGTTCGGACACGACCAAGGCCCCCAGTGATGTATAAAAAGCAAATGTCAAGGGGTAAACCGGAGTCCGCTTTAAAAACAGAGCCACTCCATGTAACCACGCATGATAAGAAAGACAGAGACCCCGCTTTATGAAGCAGAAGCCCCCATGTGATCAATAATATGTTAGGCCAATAAGGCAGGATACCCATGTTTGAACCGTGCATCATGGCAGCAGGTCCTCTTCAGTAATTTTTAACTTTTTTGCAAGAGATAAATTCTTATTGAACCGGGATCTTGAACTGGATAGTGAGAGCTTCAAAGCTTTGTGGGAGAACAGACGTCCCTTAAACAGGATTGCAAACCGGAATCTTCATTTTTAGCCGGAAATTTTCTGACGACCTTTCAACTCGAACTTGCGAGAAATTAATTCCTTTTTGAACCGGACATTGTTAAACCGGATTTGAGAGCTTCAAAGCTTCGTGCGAGACAAATTCCCTTTGAACCGGATTTTAAACCGGATATTTGAGAGCTTCAGTGAGACTGACTTCCCTTGAACCGGATTGTAAATCGGAATCCTTTCTGATGATCCGGAACTTCCTCATTGAGCCGGGATTTTGTAATTGTCATATACTTTCTAAGCGGGAAATTTTCTGATGGCCTTCAAATAATAGTAGCCTCCGGGACCGGGTTATCTTTCCCTCCATCGTCCCGGGGTTCTTAAATTTGCTGAAACTGGCAAGATTTGCTGAGTCATGTCATTGTAGCCCCCGAGTCTCAAAGGTGACTCGAGGAGTTGGCTTGAGACTCTCCATATGTGACCGTGATGTAAACCGGCATAAGTTGTATATCATTGGTGTTGATAGCACGATGTGAATCCACAGAGGGTTGAGGTGACTGCGGCGGGTTGTAATTGATCCCGTATGAGCCGTGTCAGCAACTCGGCCAATGGTTCCTTCCAACTAGTGATTTGAAGTTTAACCAAACTATAGTGGCGGCGACTTGTGCACCTGCCCATCGAACCACCCAGTGCAGACGGCGGTTGATAGTATATGATAATTTGCCTCCATTTTGTTGAAAGAAAACTGGGCTACCCAAGCTGTGACTTGCGCATACCCAATAAACAGCTCATGCAAACAGGTGCGGCCCGGTATGTCGACGTAGACCAGGCCACGAGAGACGGACAGCAGGGACGACCGCATCATCAGTGGCGGCTCCGACAGATGAGTCGTCCATGGCATTGTAAACCGGCATGGACGGGGAAATCGGTACTGGTGTTATAAACCGGCGCAAATGGGCAAGTTAACCGCGTCGTTTTGATGTAGTGAACAATTGTCCTGCATCAACAATATTGCAGACCAAGACAAAGATAAACTGCTCTTTGATAATAATATGTGCCAATAAAAGATATTTTAGATGGATATCACCTGATGTGCGAGGCCGGAAATAATCCGCCATGAAGTTGATGATCGCTAGGTGAAGTTGAAGTCACTCACGGGTGAACCGGCCACATCATGGTAAACTGATGCGGACGGGTGAGTCGGCCACGGCGTTGTAAGCTGACGTGGACACGTGAACCGGCCGCGAGGATTGACGGGCGAGTCGTCCATGGCGTTGTAAGGCAGCACGGGCGCATAAGTCGATCGCAAGTGTTGTAAGCCGGCATGGACGAGCGAATCAGCCGCAGGTGCGGACGGACGTAAACCGAACAGCAGGGGCGGCGATTTGCACGCGTATCCGTCAAGCAACCTGATACCTTTGTAACGAATAATGGTCCTGCGAACAAATATCACATACCAGAGTAATTGTTCTCAAACAATTTAATATGCACTGATAAAATACATAAAAGGATAGCACCTGATTTATTTGAGCAGACGTGACACGTCTGCCAGAATTTGTCCAGGATGTCTTTGCTGGCCGTACTGCGATTTGAACCTTTGAACAGAGTAAAGTACTAATACTAGTGCTTGGCCTTGTGTAACAGCACATGGTCTCCACGTAATTAGGCTCTTGTTCATCCAAAGCCTAGAAATCATCCAAAGCCTAGAAATCATGGCCTCTGCAACTGGGAAGTGGTAGCAACATCCATAAACTCAAATCGCCTTGGCTCCTGCTTGTAGATCGACTCGCTCTTGAACTATTGCTCAAAGGAGAGGTGACATGGCGGCTCTGAGCCACAAGCGCGACGGTGATGGTGACTCGGCGCGGCCAAAGCATCAGTCAGGGCGGCTCGCAGTGGAGACAAGCGGCGGCAGCCTGCCATTGCGGCGAGGCCATGCAGTGAGGGCGGTTCAGGTCGGATGCGAGGCAGAGACATCCGGCGGCTCGGGGCGATGTGTAGCAGTGACATGGGTGGCTGCCCTTTTGTTGTAGCGGTTTGTAGAAGATGGTGACCCACGAGCAGCAGCAGAGGCGGGCAGCCGGTTTGACGCAGCCTGGCGGGGCCGGCGCGAGGCGAATCAGAGGCGGGTGCGCGGACAGAACTGGCATGGAGGAGCAGCAAAGCGACGCGAGGTCTGCACGGGGCAGCTCAGAGACCGAGTCTGGCTTCTTTCTTCTCCGATTCCGGTGGAATTGTACCCTTTTCCTTTTAGAACCAGGACTCGATCAACACGGCCAGCAGATTGTTGATCGCTCTGGACACCGCAGAGAGAATAAAAAACACTCTTTATCCATGATCTGGTAGGTGCCTTTGCGGCTGTAGATATAGTAGTATAATGTAGCACTCAATTAGTACTAGTCTCGGTCACGTACTAGTGAAAGTACTAGTTGA
This sequence comes from Triticum aestivum, assembly GCF_018294505.1. Classification (NCBI taxonomy): domain Eukaryota; kingdom Viridiplantae; phylum Streptophyta; class Magnoliopsida; order Poales; family Poaceae; genus Triticum; species Triticum aestivum. The sequence goes on along the minus strand of NC_057798.1, from coordinate 15,858,616 downwards.
TTCCTTGGATTTTTGCAGCTAGATTAAACAATCATTACCAGCCTTCATCCGTACTGATGTGGACGCAAAGCGGAGCAGCAATCTGACACGGATACTGTAATACGTGTACTTGCAGTAGAAAAAACTCATGTCAAAACCTGGGATTTGCGGCCACTGCTTAAAACCAATGCGTCAATCTGATTACTTGGTGACATCGAATCAGATTTTTGTCTGGTCTCATCTGTAGCGAACAAAGCGATATGTGCTCGGATTCAACTGATCGCCGTGCAACGCGTGAGGCGCCGCACACAAACCCTAACAACTCTATGGATCTTGTATCTGCTGGCTCCAAAAGTTTAACCATAGTTCTGATCTCCCAACAATAAATTTGCGGACTCTGTCCACGGTCGTCCGGATTAATCATGAACCTCTCGATCCCTGAGAAAGATCCCTCCAAGAACTCAACACCATCGTGCGTGGGCCCCACGGTGGGCGCCAACTGTCGTGGTTTTGTCACGTCAGATGTCCTTAGTGTGAGGAATTAGTCGCGAGGCCAACGCATCTATCTGGTAGCTTGAGAGGGGTTGAGCGGAATCGAGAGACGCAACACAAGACAGGGATTTAGACAGCTTCGGGCCCCGGTAAACATCATCCGGTAAAAACCCTACATGCTGTTTGAGGCTAGGTCTCATTATGATCACGAGGGAGTCGCCGTAAACCGGCTCTCCTCTTTATGTCTAGCCCTAAGATTGTTTCTTCTTGCTTGTAGCTTGTCCCTCTTCGGGGAGCCCTGCCCCTCCTTATATATGTTGAAGGGGCGGGTTACATGTGGAGTCCTATTAGGATTAGGACTAGTCTATCTCTAATACAAACCGGATACAAGTCCAAGTCTTAACTCCTTGTAAGACAAATATTCCTTATGCCTTTCCTCTTAAACCGGCCCACAATAGTTGAACCGGCCTTCATGAACCGCCAGACGGGCCACCGGGTCTTGTCGCTCTTCGCACCCGCCTGCCGGATTATCAATGAGTCGTGAACCGCCAAGTCTCAGCGAGGTCTCAAATAAACCGCCAAGTCCGGCTGGGTTAACTTCCGGCCGGTTTACACCGCGGGGTATATCCCCGACAGAAGTGGTTCCAAGATTGATATGATCATCATCGCACAACCCCTATACTTTCGGGATTAGAGTTGAACCTAATAAATGTTATTTGGTGTTTGCGTTAAAGCATGAATATGATTAGATCATGTTTATTACAATACAATTATTCATTTAAGACAGAGAATAATTGTTATTCTGTTTACATGAATAAAACCTTCTATGGTCATACACCCAATGTTGATGGTTTATTGAATCTCGATTGTGGAAATACACATATTCATAATATTGATGCCAAAAGATGCAAAGTTGATAATGATAATGCAACTTATTTGTGGCACTGCCATTTGGGTCATATCGGTGTAAAACGCATGAAGAAACTCCATAAAGATGGACTTTTGGAATCACTTGACTATGAATCATTTGATGCTTGCGAATCGTGCCTTATGGGCAAGATGACTAAAACTCCGTTCTCCGGAACAATGGAACGAGCTAGTGACTTATTGGAAACAATACATACCGACGTATGCGGAGTGTTGATGCTCGTGGCGGGTATCGTTATTTTCCGACCTTCATAGATGATTTAAGCAGATATGGGTATATCTACTTAATGAAACACAAGTCTGAAACGTTTGAAAAGTTCAAAGAATTTCAGAGTGAAGTAGAGAATCATTGTAACAAGAAAATAAAGTTTCTATGATCTGACCGTGGATGTGAATATTTGAGTTACGAGTTTGGCCTTCATTTAAAACTATGTGGACTAATTTCACAGCTCACACCACCTGGAACACCACAGTGTAATGGTGCATCCGAACGTCGTAACCGTACTTTATTAGATATGGTGTGATATATGATGTCTCTTACTATTTTACCACTATCGTTTTGGGATTATGCATTAGAGACAGCTGCATTCACGTTAAACAGGGCACCATCAAAATCCGTTGAGACAACACCATATGAATTGTGGTTTGGCAACAAACCTAAGCTGTCGTTTTTTAAAGTTTGGGCCTGCAATGCTTATGTGAAGAAACTTCAACCTAATAAGCTCGAGCCCAAATCGGAGAAATGTGTCTTCATAGGATACCCAAAAGGAAACTGATGGGTACACCTTCTATCATAGATCCGAAGGCAAGATATTCATTGTTAAGAATGGATCCTTTCTAGAGAAGGAGTTTCTCTCGGAAGAAGTAGGTGGGAGGAAAGTAGAACTTGATGAAGTAATTGTACCTTCTCCCGAATTGGAAAGTAGTTCATCACAGAAATTAGTTCCAGTGATTCCTACACCAATTAGTGAGGAAGCTAATGATGATGATCATGAAACTTCAGATCAAGTTACTACCGAACCTCGTAGGTGAACCAGAGTACGGTCCGCACCAGTGTGGTACGGTAATCCTATTCTAGAAGTCATTTTACTAGACCATGATAAACCTATGAGCTATGAGGAAGCGATGATGTGCCCAGATTCCGTGAAATGGCTTGAGGCCATGAAATCTGAGATGGGATCCATGTATGAGAACAAAGTGTGGACTTTGGTGGACTTGCCCGATGATCGGCAGGCCATAGAAAATAAATGGATCTTAAAGAGGAAGATGGACGCTGATAGTAGTGTTACTATCTACAAAGTTCGACTTATCGCAAAAGGTTTTTGACAAGTTCAAGGTGTTGACTACAATGAGATTTTCTCAACTGTAGCGATGCTTAAATCCGTCTGAATCATGTTAGCAGTTGCCATATTTTATGAAATCTGGCAAATGGATGTCAAAACTGCATTCTTTAAATGGATATTTCTTAAAGAAGATTTGTATATGATGCAACCAGAAGGTTTTGTCGATCCTAAAGGTACTAACAAGGTGTGCAAGCTCCAACGATCCATCTATGGACTGGTGCAAGCATCTAGGAATTGGAATATACGCTTTGATGAGTTGATCAAAGCATATAGTTTTATACAGACTTGCGATGAAGCCTGTATTTACAAGAAAGTGAGTGGGAGCACTACAACCTTTCTGATAAGTATATGTGATTGACATATTGTTGATCGGAAGTAATATAGAATTTTTTGGGAAGCATAAAGGAGAGTTTGAAAGGAGATTTTCAAAGAAAGACCTCGTTGAAGCTGCTTACATATTGGCCATGAAGATATACAGAGATAGATCAATACACTTGATAAGATTTTTCAATGAGTACATACCTTGACAAGATTTTTGAAGTAGTTCAAAATGGAACAGTCAAAGAAGGAGTCCTTGCCTGTATTGCAAGGTGTAAAGTTGAGTAAGACTCAAAACCCGACCACAGCAGAAAATAAAAAGAGAACAACAGTCATTCCCTATGCCTCAGCCATAGGTTCTATAAAGTATGCACTACTAGGGAAAACCTTATACACAGAACTTTAGCAGTAGCGTGGGTCAAAAAAGCACGCTGGTGCTAATTAGCAGTAGCGCGCCTGAGGAAACTGCGTTGCAGATAAAGATCTAGCAGTAGCGCGTCTTGCTTTAAACACGTTACTACTAAAATTCCCACGGCTTAGCCGATAGGCTACACATAGTAGTAGCGATCTATGATGAACCGCACTACCGCTACTTTGTTTGTAGGAGCATGTTTTAATATAAACTCACTGCTGCTAAAGGTTATAAAATTAAATGGAAAGAAAATGGAAAGGTAATTGAAAATGAAAGAAATAGAATAAGGTGAAAGTAAACAAATAAAATGTGAAGAAAACTAAATGAAAAAGGGAAAAAAGATAAAGGAGTAGCAGTAGCGTGTATCACAAAACGCGCTGTAGCTAAGATAGCAGCAACGCCTTTCCTGAAACGCGCTACTGCTACTTCTGACTTAACCACGGGGTTCGTCCTTCCCCATGCGGCCACTTCCCCCAAATCCAACTCTCTCCACTCTCGCCGCCGCCGTCGCCCGGTGGCTGCCGCCGTCGCCCGTCATCCGCCGCGCGCTCTCCGCACCCTCTACGCTGCCCCGACCCTAGATTCAACGCCGCCCCCGCCCCCGACCTCAACGCCGCCCCGGACATCGCCCCGACCCTGACCTCGACGCTGGCCGCCATCCGCCGCGCGCCCGAGCCCCGACCCCGACCTCGACGCTGCCCTGCCCCTCCCTCGTCGCATGCACCCGAGGTGAGCACGCTCGCTCCTCCCTCTCCCCTACCTCTGCCTAGGGTTTCTTTATATTTTAGTTGCATCAAATTAGTTAGGGTTCATGTAAGAGCGGAAACAAATCGGATGCGGATGCGGTTCAAATGAGTTATGGTTCATGTAAGGGTGAAAACGAATCAAATTTCTAAGATGAATCTTAAAACGAGTAAAATTTGACCACTTATTTCACTTTATAGTTGGATAATTGAAATATCCACTACCACTTTCCACCCCTATAGGTTCATCAAATTAGATGGTAATTAGGGCAGTAGTTCCTAGGTACTAATTAGTTAATAAGAACTAGGTACTAATTAGGTACTAGAATATTTTTATTTATAGTAAGGTTATTTTTAGTAAGAACTAGTTGAATTAATAGAACTAGTTAGTAAGAACTTGTTTCTATTTTTTAGTTAAAGCAATTTTTCCCGCCTCGACGTGGACGATGCCTATCCCGCATCCTCGTCGTCGAGTCGGCGGAGGACGACAAACATGCCGTCTATTCTACAATCGATGATAGAACAATATTATGCGATAATCTTGTACTTCCATGTATACCTATATTGTACTTCTTTATGCTTTCCCCTCTGTACTTCTTGTTTAAAGAAACTGTACTTCTTTTTATATAACAGAACTTTACCATAGTAGTTTCCTTCTATAAATTTCTTTCACAGGTAGGTCAGCGTATTAGCTTGCTGCTATTTCCAGGGTAAATTGTTGTGTTGCATTGTTTCTAATTAACTGTTTTCATATTGTTTTTGGAATATGTGTATTTGTTTTCCTATAAATTTTTTTAGGTATCATTTTTTAATTTTATTCTGTGAATACTGTTTTATCCCTATGTGTTTTCGAAATGCTATGGTTGTCTTAGTTTTTCAAAATCGGAAACGAATCGTGTCGTGAGGACAACTTAACTGCTGGCCATAACTACAGAGAGTTGGCATTTACTTTGTCCATCCGTCCGCTCGGCCCAAATCTCTCTCCCTTTCTCTTATCTCACGCGCGGACGCTCCTCCTCCTCCTCTCTCTCTCTCTCTCTCTCTCTCTCTCTCTCCAGTGCTCCTCGGTGACGAATTCGGTGCATGATCCCCCGCCGGCCAACTGCTGCTACGAGCAACCGCCGCCCACTGCAACCGCGCGCACGACCCCCTCCCTCTTATCCAGGTCCGTTTCCTTTCTCTTTCTCCCCCACACTCCTGTTCGCTGCGTTGCTGGGAACAACACTCTGCGACTCTGCCGCAGATCTCGTGAAGCGGAGTTTGGTATCACCGCCGCAGCAGCCGTAGTTCCAATTTGTTGCTCTTTTTTCGCCTCTCCCTTTGTCTCCAATGCTTTGATCTGCTTTTGCCCGCAGCCGTTTTTGTCCGCAGCAGAGGGGAAGCTTGGTAGTGGTCGATTTGGTAGGGTTTTGATACTTGGTGAAGCAAGGATTCTTCCTGTAGATCGATTTGGTTGGTGTATCCGCAGGCATGTTGTCTCCACCTAAGAGCCCGATGGCCGAATCGGCGCAAGGTTCGTCCCGCAGATGTTGTGCTTGGGATTGTGATGTTCTATTGATGTAGTACATTTTTTAATTTTGTTCCTAGGATTGATTTGCTCATGTGTGGTTTTGTCATGGATTGGCAATGTTTTTATTTATTATATATTTGGCTGTGGATGTGAGATTATTTATTTCTCAGGTGTAGTAGATATGGTTGATGATTCAACAAGTCTATTGTATGACATGCACTGATTTGATATTTGTTTTTGGTGAAATGTTTTTCTGTACTTCACTGAGTTGTAGTTTTGTATTGCTCCTCCATGTTGTTGTTGTACTTCACTTGTGTAGTACATGTGTACTTCTTATTTATTTCACAATTTTTCCTTATGTTGTAGTGTGGTGAGTTTTATTTGTATATTTTCTATAACTGTTGTGATTTTAGGGTTTTTAGAATTGGCCACATGTATTTCTTTTACACATATGCTTTACACTGCTCATGATAATACATTGCTATTTATTTTTCCCATATTGCATTGTAGTGCTAGCAGAATTGTTGTATTGCTTTAGTAGTTTCCTTTGTACTTCTTGTTGCAATTGTTCCAATCTTTTGTTTTCTTTATTGTTGTACTGCTTTCTAGCATTGGTGTAGTACTTCTGTTGTTGTTGTGTTTATTATATCAATTATATTTATTTACTTTTGCGCAGCGGATACAGTTGACAATGTTGCAGCGTCTGAAACTTATTCATTGTCTTCTTTGATTTTTTTTGCAGAAGATTCTGTTTCCCAATCAGAAAATGATATATCAGATGTTCTATCTGATCTTCACTTAGAGCTTGATGGAGAAGATGGTAATAAGGTTGCTGAGGCTCTGAATACGCCTGAGGACATCCCTGCTATGAATACGCCTGAGGTCATTCCTGCTCGCAACCAGAGGTCTAAGGCATTGAATGACAGGCAAAGTCAGCCTGCCAGCAATCCTTCTAGCCCTGTTGGAAGGGGTGAGCATGATATTGGCTCTTTGAAACTTTCGGAGACGCAGTCACAGTCTGTTGATGGTACAGAGGCTGTGACTCAGCCTGAGGATGTCGCTGATCAGCTGGAGGCTGAGAAGTTAAGGGTGGCGGAGAAAATAGCAGCTGCTCGAAATCACAGGTCAAAGGCATTGCACGATATTTCATCTCAATGCACGGATATAGTTGTTCCTGATAGTGCTGGTGTTTCTGATGGCCCTCCGAGTCCTGTGAACCCCGTCCCTGTAAAAAAGATTAGGACAACTTGTAGGAAGGTAAAGTCACCTCTTGATGCTCCAGTACGCACAAGCCCGCGTGTTCTGCCTAGACAATCACCTAATGTCGATGGTAAACGGCAAAGTCCTAAAGTTATTCAGAGAGGCAGCTCTGCAAATCTTAATCCTGCTGTTGCAAAAAAGGTGAAGGCAGCTAACCAGGCTGTGTCCAAGGCTAAGGCAGCTGTTGATAAGAAGAAGAATGATGTCCTTAAGCGTAAGGAGAAGGTTTTGTCCAAGAGCCAGCAAACTAGAGGTAGCACAAAGAAGCTACATTGTGCTATTCGCAAATCTGTGCGTTTTGCAAAGGATGATGATTTTGAGCCCGATGATGGTGATGCTGGTGATGAAGAAGGCGACGATGACGAACCTTATGTTTCTGAAGAGGTTTCTGATTCTGGAGATGATATCAGGAAGGTGAATTTTTATTTCATCATTTCTTGTCAAGTGTTTCTTGCATAATACATTCTATACTTCCCTTTGATGTTATGGTTGAACTGCTAACTAGATTTGTCAGCTGATTGTTGACGAGCTGAGACTTGCTATTGAAGCCTAGCAGAAAGCAGGTGCAGTCTGGAGAGCTCTTCCTGGTTGTGTTATTGCGCCTGTTCTAGCTTATTTGGACTGTCTGGACCACCGCTCCATTAACCGTAAAGATAAGAGGTACTCCCGTGCCATCTACATGGACCATAGGAAGCTTATGAAACTTGCCAATCTGGATATTTTGAAGAAAGGTGGCCCGGACCCTAGATCTTGGATCTTTGGCAAGTTGCCGGTGAGTTCTTTAGTACCATCCTTTGTAGTGCAATTCTTTTAGTTGTAAGTATTATACTTTTTTGGTGCTGTCCTGTTTTCTTAATTAGTAATTAATCTTATGTGAAGTTTGGAGGTAGGTGTTGTGGTAAGAGGTTAGGGGGTGTTGGGGGGGGGGGGAGGGGAGGTCTCCCCCCACATATTTGGCTAACAAAAATACAATATATAAATACTGTCACCACATCCCACTCACACAAATTATTATGTATGCATATGTTTGTACTGCTTTGCATATATTGTTTGTACTGCTTTAGTGTTCATCTCAGCACACTCACACAAAGTTATTATGTTTTGCATCTATTCGTACTGCTTTTCATACATTGTTTGTACCGCTTTAGTGTTCATCTCAGCACTTCCCGTTCATTTAGTACTGCTTTATACTTCTTTTTTATATTTGTTAGGTTATTATACTTTTTATTTTATTTAACTTTTGTCTATTAGTGTATTATTTTGTTGTATAACATTTTTGCACTCTCTTTTTGCAGTGGAAGGGGCGCAATGATATTATCTATTTTGATGAAAGCGTTGAAGTGACTAGTACCAATTATTGTGTGTATCCCAAGAAGAGGAAGTTTGAACCATCCTCAGGAATTGTTCACGCTAGTAGCCGTAAGTTTGCAGGAAATAGTAGTGCTACAGGTGTTTCATTGGAAGGAGTGGGTACTTTGTTTGATTCCACTTTCCAAGAGCTTGATGCTGCAATAGCAAAGGCAGTTCAGTTGTCACTTCAGCTGCCTACCACCAGCAGCCATCTGAGCAGCACTGCTGGAGTTTTGCCCCCTGAGCTTGCATTTAATGAAGATGCTCACAAGATTGTGTTGGATGCCGAGGCTGTCAATCTTGATCATTTGCAGAAATCTTTAGCCCAGATCAAGTATGGTTTTGTAATGTACAAGACCATGCAAGATGGTCGCTGCAAGCCTTTCGAAGAGCACGCACAAAAGTATCTCACGGAGATTTCTAAGGGAGATTGTCCTACTTCCGGCGAAGATACTGGTGGTGCTGCTGCCGGAGTGCATACATGTGCTGGTGGGGTAGGGGAACACAATGATTCTACTGTTCCTCATGTAGATAAGGTGAGATATCTTTTGTACAAGTATGTTTCTGCTTTGCTATGATTTCTTAATTTTGTGTGTTTTTGTTAGGTGAGTACTGGTGGGCCAACATTATCTCAATTTTGTGCCCCTGAGCATCATGTGGCGTCCAGTGTTTCAACACGAGAAGATCATCATGAAGAGACAGATGTACAACTTACTGGTGATGTTGGAGTTGTGAAGAAACCAGAAGCTGGTGTTGCTGAAGCTGCTCATTAAGATCTAGTTGAAGTTGCCGCCGGTCATAGTGATTCTACTGCAGTCATAGCTGCTCTTGAGAAGACATCTGCTGCTGTTGATGCTGGCATTGAGCGCGAAGCTGTTCCCGTATTGGATGCACACGAGATCCCATCTGTTGCTGTGCTGGATCTTGTAGTTAAAGCTGCGCCATCTTCTACATGCAAAGACATAGGCAAGAACAAATAATGTCCACACCCATCTCTAAGCTTTAAACCTTTTTGCTATTGCGGTGATCTTTGAGTGTGTGATGTATGTTTATGGGAAGTGGGTTTCTTTTGTGAAAAAAATGTACAATATGTGTTTCGGGGAACATTTGTGATACTTGTAATATGTTTATATCGGTGTAATCGATGCTGTGCTTTTGTGTCCTCATGCCTTTTGTGCTTTACACTGTGTATGTATGTTGTACTGCCTTTCCCCTTGTTGAAGGTATATTTGTACTGCTTTGTAGTGTTGTACTTCTTGTTAGCTACAGTAGCTCAACTGACTAGCACATCTTGATTTCAGAACTGCATTTGCAGTTGTTTCTGTACTGTTTTAGTTCGGCACTGCTTTATATCTATACTTCTTGTGTATCTACAGTAGCTACACTTTTCATTATGTCATGAGGTTCTGTACTTCTCCTAAAGTTGTTTATGTACTTCCTCTACCTGTATATTCTGTACTTCTTTTAATGTACTTATTTTTCTGCAGGTGATGATTATTTTGATCATTTGATACAAGATGAGGTTAAGATTCCAGATTCTGTTGAAAGGTTTTACAATGCAGTTACTTCTATTGAAGAAAAGGACAAGATTGCGTATGTTTTGTATTCCTATTTCCTTTGTTCTATCTTTTTTCATGCTTTTATAATTTTTTTATTTCACTTGTGTCCTTCTGATTATTATGCGGTACATAATAATTTTCAGTGGAGAAGTTATGTTTGAGAAGATCTATTGCAAAGCTACCGTATTGGATATTGCTAGAGCGTTTCCCCCTGATGGCATGCTTGGCACAGAAGCAGCGTCTGTTGGGATCTACATTTTATCAGAGAGGTATAAAGAATCTGAAAAGTTGCTTGTGCCCTACTGGATCACTGTAAGTTTGTTTCTTATATTTTAATCTTTTGTCTATCTTTTTTTGCTTGCTACTTTATTTTTGTGAGCGTACCTTTTGTTTATGCTTGCTTTATTTAAGATTTTTGTGCAGTCTAAGTTGTATCGTGGAGATATATCTGCTCCCGTGATTAAATGGTTTTCAAAGAGAGTCAGAGACGAGCGTATTGACAAGAAGGATATTGTGAGTAAATTATTATTTTGATTATCTTGTGTGTGTGGTTTAGTTTTTTGTGTTTTTAGTAACTTTTTGCTATTTTGCTTGTGCTTTATCTTGTTTTTGCAGATTGTGTTCCCAACGTTAGATCCTCCTCCTCCCAAAAGGTATCCAGCTGAGTCAGCTCGTATTGGTCACTGGGTGACCATCAGCATAGACATGAAAAGACATTGTTTCTAGTACATTGATTCTCTGTACGACAAGGATGACCAGGATGGGTGGACCATTTTCCTGAAAATGGTGAAGAATGTTAAGATTCTCTGGAGGGCTGTTAGCAATAAAATGGATATCCATCTAAAACCTGATAATATCGACAATTTTGAGACCAGATATATGAGCACAGAGAAACAAGAAGATGGGTGAGACATGTGCACATTTTTTCTTATCACACACTTCTTTTTGCTAGATGGATAACACTTTTTTCAGTTCATTCACATTAGTGTTTTTTCCTTTTGTTGTGTATGAAGGTGTTCTTGTGGGTTTTTCATGCTGCCGACTGTTCAGTCGTGGGATGGTAAAGAACTTATGAACTTTGCACATGCTAACATTGCCAACATGAAGAAGACCATGCTTTTTAGTTGGGCTATGTCTGGTCATTTCAATATTGATTTTAACAAGTTGTTCGGCTATCATCCAGGTTAGTATTTACTAGTTTTGTGTTTTGTTATGATCATCCTGTTATATAATTTTTTTACCTGCACTTCCAGTTGCACCATTATTGTACTTCTTGTAGCTGTGATATAGCCATCCTAGCGGCAGTGTTATATGTACATCTTTTTGCTACTTTTGTTATGCAAGTTTTGTCCTAGATCACTCTCTTTTATGGTTTCACATGTCTCTCATGATATTTTGTACTTCATCTTTTATTTTAAATTTCTGTCTTTGTCAATTTAATGCAGGTGAATGTATGAACGTTGGGGATGAAAGCTTTTCACTGTTTGAGACCCAAATGGTTAAGCCTTCTCATGAAGTTATTACTATTAGTAGCCAAGAAGATGTCGAGGTTCTGAAAGAGAAGCCCGTCGTTACAAAAACACCGTCCAGCAAGAAGAAGCCGGCTATAGAGTATGATTCAGATTTCGAGAAAATTGCTGTTGGACATGAATCTACTGACACCGATGACTTTGTCAGGCCAATAATAACCACAAGGTCCGGCAAGCTGGCTCATGGTAAGCAGGGGACAATTTTCCCTGCAAAGAAGATTAAGAAAGCTCCCGGGATCGACTCTGCGAATTTATTATCCAATGAGCGTGCGCCAAAGAAAGCAAAGAAGTGGAGTCAGGCGGTTGAGCAACTAAGGCCCGCCGAGTACAGTAATATCCAAAATGCTAGGCTTTTGAAGGATTTCATGCTAAGCAAGCATGCAATTCCGAAGTATAAACTGTGCGTTCTTCTTGATCTTACTAGTTTTGCTAATATTTTAGATGTTTAGTTAATCTTCTGCTTCACAATAGTATATTCTTATTCTTTCTATTTTTTCTTATTTTTCTTGCTGCCATGTTTTTTGTGCTTTAAAAGCAAGTACCCTGCTTTTGGTTAAACAAGTTTGTACTGAATTCTGATAGTGATTCTAGTACTTCTCAAAGTTTTATAATTGAACTTCTTGGTTTTGTATTTTTGTACTTCCCTAATTTCAACCTTTGTACTGCCATGTATTGCTTAAACATGTACTTCCTTCATTAGCTTCTTCAAAATTGTAGATGTAATCATTTTAAGAGCTTATGTTAATTTAGTTCGTTTTATCTTCATTTTTGCTAATTGCAGAACAACTTTTGCTAGGTTCGTTCACGGTGTTGATGACACTAGTTTTGAGGTTGAGACAACTTTCACCGGTGAAGATTTCGTAAGGAATTTTGCTCAATATGGGCAGATCGAAGGCGAGATAATGGACTTTGTCATTTCTAGCTTTAATTCTGATGCAACCATGAGTCATGTTTTGCTTCTGGGAAGCGTGTACTTTTGAGCTCGTACTTCGTTGCGCTAATGTTTTTGATTCTATTAGCAAGTTTCTCTTATTTTCATGTGTATGTTATTTTTATTTTTGTATTTTGATGTGTACCCTGTATTTACTGATCTTAAAGCACTTTTTCTTTGATGTGCAATATGTTCTTGGACTGGATAATTTGACGAACACCACAAATTTTGATCTCGAGGAAGCAGTTAGGTCGTTCCACAATTTGGTGAAGCCTTCACAAAATCTTTTGTTGGAAGACCTGGTTAGTATAGTTTGTTAAAATTTTCATTTAGGTGTTAGCATGTTCTTTTTTCTGCTTGTTTTTGCAGTGTACATAGTTGTTTTATCTGTATATGTAACTACTTCTTACACATCTGGTTGTTATTTTTAAAAACAGATCTTGCTCCCCAACTGTAAACCTGTTGGTACTTCAAATAATTTCCACCATTCGCTGTACATTCTGAACAAATCCCGTAAGACATTTGATGTCCTGGAGTCATTAAATTGGCCAACAAGCAACACTCAAATAACAAAGAGCGAGTTCCACAAATGTGATGTAAAAGAAATTGTGAGTTTATGCTTCTTTACTTTTATGTTTATAATTTTTTCTTTTTCCATTTTGATATTTTAGTAAACAGTTTCTTACACTTCAAGGATTGAGTTCACCTCTGTTTTTACAGGGCAAAAGGTTTGACGCTGTTATGCAAGCTGTTTATGGCAAAGAAGCGTGCAAGAATAACAATATACCGTGCTGGAGCAAGATTGCAGATAAACCTCACTACTTGATGCATGCTCAACAGGGAGTTAATGAGTGTGGTATCTATTGCCTCAAGTTTGCGTGCACGTATGATGGGGATCGATGCGTCGAGCTTATCAAGAACTACGATGTTTGTCCCTACAGACCACCCAGTTTTTGTTTTATGAAGCGAAAAATATTTTCTTCATATTTGTTTTTTTGCCGCTTATTGTGCTGACATTTTTATTTTTCGTCGCAGTTCCGTTCTAAGGACTGGAAGGCTGAGTACATGTTCAGAGTTCTTTTCCATGAGGATAACAAGGTGCCTCTTGAGGACCTTTCGGAGGAAATCCAGTGCCTCTCCCCTACTTCTACGTTGTCAACACAGGGTGAAGAACTGCTGCTGATGTTAACTCAGCTCCCAGCTGAATGATTTGATGATGCACAATATGTAGTGCGACTAGGATATGTGCTAGACAATGTGTCCTTTTTGTAATCTAGATGATCTGTTGTGTGAAGAACTACTTTATTTGTGGGAATATTGTCGCCTTATCAGTATGCAAAACATCTCTACTGGATGATGTGTATTTAGTGTGAATTATGCTGAAACATTTGGCATCAATTTTTAAATTTATTGAAAATATATTCTTGTACTTCCACTTTTGCTTATTTGTACTTCCTACAGTTGTATTTACTGTACTTCTTTTTCAACACAGATTTTTTACTCAAAATGTATTCTTTATTGCATCATTTTTGTCCTACAAGCATTTTTTACTGAATAATTCATTTTCTTAAATATAATAGAATATTTTACTTGTTATGGAAGGGGGGGGTCGGGTAGGGGGAGACCCCTCCTTACACTGTCTTGTACCCCCATCTGTGTTAGCGCGAGGCCGAGCTAGGTGGGCCTGCGGCGAGCGCTAGCGAGGCGTAGGCCCACCCGGTGAGGCCGAGGTAGGAACGAGCCGTAGCAGGCGATGACGCGGCGTGCCGCGACATCGCATGTGGAGGCGAGTCCGTCATACCAGAGCCTCACCATCTATCTTAGGGTTGTGTGTGTGTGTGTGGGGGGGGGGGGGTTGGTAGGTGGGTGTGGTTAGGCACCATTTTATATACGTTTCTAAAAGGAAGGCAAACATAAATGATACAGAAACATTTTTACTATATGTGAAGTCGAGGCATATAGTCACTGGTGTAGTACCTTGATTTTTTAAAGTACTTTATTTTTCAAAATTATATCACCGATGTCATAATAGTATATGTACTTCCCTTAGTGTTACGTTTGTACTTCTTTATCTATGTATTCTGTACTTCTTTGAAACTTGTTGTTTGTTAAAATAATACTTGCAAAGTCTGTATATATATATGTATGTATTTACAATGTCAATGTATTTGTTTATATATACTTGCAAAGTTTGTTAAATCTATGGGTTTTACAGAAACAGATCAATTTTCAATGTCAATGTATTTGTTTATATATCAGTCATGACTCACATTAGCACATTACCATATAACTTTTTACAGCAATATAACAAGTAAATCGCACTCATCCATCCAAATCAGCATATTTTTAAGTCTGAAATTGGTTGGCACAGTAGCTGTAGCACAGTAGCTGTAGTATATATCATCTATGTTCTGAGAGTAACATACAACCCATGCATCAATATGACAAGTTAATATATTATACAAGATAATCAACATTTCTTTAATCTAGAGCTACTCCTTGTTGGTGTTTGTTTTGGCACTTGATTATTGTTGTTGTATCTTGCTTTTTTTGGGTGGGGGAGCTGGTGTTCGTTCTTCCTCTTCTTCGGTGTCCTCTTCATCAATATCATTGTCTTCATCATCATCCTCTTCTTCTCCTCCCTGTTCATATTCTTCTTCTTCTTCTTCTTCTTCTTCTCCTCCCTGTTCATATTCTTCTTCTTCTTCTTCTTCTTCTTCTACTTCTTCATCATCATCATCATCATCATCATCATCATCATCATCATCATCTTATGCAGTGGACATATTATTCTTCTTCTTAGATTTCTGATTTATTTTCTTTGCTATATCCAAAGCAGCTTTGGTCACTGGACAGCTTAGAATGTTGTGCCCTGACCCAATGTGCTTGCATCCCTGGCATATCCTTTTACTTTGTTTATTCAATTGTTTCTTTTCATCTTTGGGAAATTTTGTTGGACACGACCTAGCATTGTGCCCTGACCCAATCTCGCCGCACACACCACATTTCCTCTTCCCTGTTTCAGTTTTGTCATCTGTTTTTAGGACTGCTTCTTCCAGCTTCATTTTCTTTCCAGCCACCGATGGTCTCGATTCAGCTGTGTTCTTATACCTGCTGCCCTTAGTTTTTGATATTGGTGGAGGTAAGATAGCCTTAGTTACAGATTGAGCATTGCATCCAGTACTAGGCATGTCATCATCATCATGCGATGTTCTCGGCATCTCTATTGATAAGTCAGGCTCAAACTGGTTTATATCTGGTGGAGTGCATGCATCACCATCATCATCATCAGCTACTATTGACGAACCCACAGCTTCAACCCTGTTTAACACTTCTAGCAGGCCAGCTTTTGCTGTTACATGCTGGTCGTCTGACTTGCCTCCTATTCTCACAATTTTCAAAGCTATTTGGAGAAGTTCATTTTGTTGATGCAAGAACGAAGACCCGTCAAATGATTCAGTCTTGTAGTCTCTCCTATCAAATGTTTCCCTTGCCTTCGCTCTCGTAGTGTACCTCTTTAGGATGTAGATATTAGGTACACTCTTCACTCTCAGGTGCTCGAGCATTGCAATTATGTGCACGCAGAACAGACCTAGGAGCAGGTAGTTTTTGTGCATGAAAAAACAATTAGTTTTCATCGTGAAAAAACCATAAATAGTAAATTCACTTTTTGTATAATTTGGAATTGGATGTGAAAAAATTATATGTGTTCTCTGTCTATATTTACCTGTATGCTCAAACAGCATGCACTCGCAGCTGTATTCCTCGGGCTCAGTGTTCGCAACAACTTTGAACTCAAAGTTTGACTATGAGAACGTATCCGTTGGCTCATGGTAGGTCACAAGATAATTTTGTTTGTCAACTGTAGGATCCTGGCTTGTTTTTATGCGGAAGAGTGTACTATTTTTAAGTTTCCTCCTGAACTCGGTGAATACGGCTTTTGTATAGTGCTCATTGAACTGCTTCTCAAAACCGTAATGAGTTCTTGTGTTTGGTTCTGTCTGCAAAATGTTTTAAGCAAGTGTGTCAGTATGGTTGTATGGAAATATCAAGTGCAAGAAGTTGTTGTACTTCTGTAAACTGTAACAACTGTACTTCTCCCCTATATTATTTCTGTACCTCCCCAAAAACTGTAATCTACCACTTATTTTTACAAAGACAAAAGAAATTTGAATTGATAGCGTACCATTGATGCCAATGTTTGTGCATTTTCAACTTGCCTCCTTGAAAATATGCAGTTGTTTACTTGCTCAGCAAATCGGTGCAGGTTTTGGTCTTGTTTGACAAATCCTTTCTTGAGTATGTAGTTCATACTTTCACTTCGTTGAGTCGAAGTCATCCTTGCAGAGAAAACCTCTTTGAAGTAAGACGATATCCATTCCTTCCTGTCTGCCCACATGTGCAGAATCATGTGATCATCATGAAGCTTGTATTTATCAACTAGCTGGTGCCAAGCTGTCTCAAATTCAGTTGGCATCAGGGGCCAATTTATGATTTCCTCAAACTCAGCCTTCAAAGTGGGGTGCAAGTTGTACAAGTATGAAATATGCGAGGTGTACTTGTTTGTTTTATGCCATCGGCAAAACTTGTGTAGGGACCTGGTGAAAAATTGTTTTATCGCAGGGGTCATCGAAGGGCACTAGTCGGATTAGAAAATGGAAGGGGCATGGTTAGTGTTATAAATTTAGAACTTCTGATAATATATTGTTTGTATTGCTTGTATAGTAAAATTAGAACTCCTTTTTGCATAATGTCCCTGAACTTTTGGTATTTTCAAATTAAAAACTTCTAAATTACTTGCATAGTTATTTCATATAAAAAACTGCTTCTAGGTAAACTAACTACAATGTCAGTCTATATGTCCACGATCTATATAAATTGGAATGTGTTATACCTGTTAAAATTATTGTAGGTTGCTTCCCATTGTTGCATGCCAAGAAGGTTCTGAATAGCCAAGCAAAAGATTCTTCACATTCATCCCTTACAAGGGCACACACGAATATTGTTGACTGGAGATGATTGTTTACTCCTACAAATACTCCCAAAGGCATAAGGTACTGATTTGTCTTATAAGTGGTGTCAAATGTCATCGCATCACCAAAATCTTGGTACGCGCCCCTGCAGCTTGCATTAGCCCAGAAGAAGTTCTTTATGCGACCAAACTCATCAATCTGGAAGTCGAAGAAGAATTCATTATTTACTGCTTTCATCTCAGCAAAGAATCCCAACAGCTTCTTGACATCATCGATGCTATCTTCCTTAGAGTTAAGAAGCTTCCTGCATATTTCAATAACACAAAAGGTTGTACACTGTTTAGTAGCATGTTATTTCCGAAGCTTTTTTAGTGGTCATGAAATCGCAAGCTGAAAAGATAGTGCATATCATTTTTGTTGTTACCTGTTGATTAAATCGCGTCCGTGCAATGCCAAGAACTGACCACCACCGAGGGATCCATATAGGATAGACATAATGGTATGGTGCTGAACATTCTGGAACTAGAGGAACTTAACATAATCCAATATAGTGGGGTCAAATGACTTGCGGGAATGAAGAAACACAAGCATCACAGGGCTCTATATTAGTTGGTGGTTGTGCTCAAAATTGATGTCGACAATGACTACTGTATCATCATGCTCATTCCCCTTTAATCGCAGCTTCGCCTTGCATCCACATCGCTTTGTCGTCTTGTCCCGCTGACGCTCAGATTCAGAAACGGAGCTCACGTGCTCCCCTTCACGTGTGCAGTACATGTATCTATTGAAACCACTCTTCTATCCAATTCTTGTTCCAAAGCCAGCGTGCCTGGCGTATCTATTGTAGAACACTCTGCCTGCATCGAAGTCCTTGAACACCATCCCCATCTTTCGTACAAGGTAATCTGGGAGGTCAGATTTCTGCAAAATAAATCCAAAATGTACATAAAGATGCCTAAGAAGTGAGTTCCATAAGAAACAAACACACATACTTGTACTGCTCTGAAAGTACTTTATTGTACTACCATGTAACAATATTCTTGTACTGCTTTTTATGACACCTTCATGTGAAGAAAACCAGCACAAAAAATGTTTTTTTTGTTCCAATCAACTGCACAGTGCCGGCGTGACAAATGTGCCGACCGTGTGCCAATACAACACTGAGCAGATAGTTGGAACAACCATTTTTGGGTGTGTTCCCGCACTATGTGTGGTTATAATGATCCTTATTAGACAAAGAAAAACTGTACAGATACAATCATTTATTACTTGTTCGTAGTACTGCTTTTCATTTTATATGAGTTACTACATATACAAGTAAAAAGGTACTGCTGTTCAACTACATTTGTACTGCTTTGTAAACAAGAGGTAGTTTGACTATGAAAATGTAGTAATAACATCTGTTTATTATACTCACATGGATATACTTTCGATTCTCCTTTGGAGTTATGCAGTCGTCAGGTTGTATCGGACAAGGAGGCGTAACCACTGATTTGTGCAGCAGCGGGTCACGTTTCGGGTGCACGGGCAATTTCTTTGACGTATTGTTGCGCACTGGTTGTTGCTTTGAAGTCGATGAAGGTGGACATGGAGGCAGCGTATGATCACCCACACATGGCTGCTTATGACACGGAGGATGCAAACCTGCTACTCCAGGAACAATTTTAGGGCGGCGATTTGTGGTGTTTCCAGCTGTGTGGCAAGCCGCGGGTACTTTATGCATGTTGAGCGTACTTGTATCAGCATGCGCAGAATCCACATCCACATATGGTGGATGTAAAGCCCCAATCTCAGAAATTTTTGTTTGGCTACTCTGCATGCCTGAAACCTCACGCACAATACGCTCTATCGCGGTGGCACTTGTGGCCCAACACATTTACTTGTATGGCCAACTTTCGGCAATATCGATGATCCAGAGAAAACAAAACTGCTCGGAGGTTGCGGCGACGGCTCCATGCTGCTAGGATCAGGTGAATACCCAGTGACATAAAAATTTGGCGGATCTTCGATTTTGCACCACAGAGGCACTGCATTCGTGACAAGTGGAGTAGTATCCAATGGCAAACCATAATCATCAGACTGAAAGTGGTCAAAAAATTGATGAGGAATTGTCAGATTTTCTCATGGCTATACTACTTCTGTACCTTAGATGTACTTCTTTGAAATCAAAACCTATACTTCTTTTTTTGATAACCATGAGCATGAATATAGTGACACAAAACAAGATTTGTAAATTTGCACTTCTTCTCACAGATATTGTTGTACTACTTTAAAAAATGTAATAGGTATTCAGAATCCAAAATCCAAATGTATTAAGTGTAGTATTGTAGTACAGTTATTATAACAGAATCGCAATTAGTAACGATATATAGCAATGAGTTGTAAACATTTTTCTTTTGATTGAGGACCTCACCTCAGTTCGAGCATAGGGATCGATGTTTTCATGTGTAACAACATGTGCAATTGTAGTTGAGTCAGCTGCTTGATTTGGCAAATGAGTCAAACTTTGCTTAAATCTTGGAGACGTTCTCGTATTCTTCATTTCATTGGGAATTTTTCTTGACCAAGTAGGCACTTTTGCTGCACGGGGTGGCATGATGTCTCGCACTAAATGAAAAAACGACAAACTAATTGTCAGAGCTCATCTAAATAGACACAAGGAAGTTTCTCGAAATCGATATTTATAGTTTTCACCTGTAGTGATTTTCTGTGTTGCTCTACACTGCTGCTTCAAGATATTCTGTACTGCTACTCTTCACTACACAGAACCTTTTTGCACTTCCCTAAGCTTGCTAATTCCACAGCTCCAAGTAGCAGCTGCAAAAGATGAGTACCAAATTAGCATAAAGGACACCCTGTACTGCAACTTCAAACTACTCGGTACTTGTAATTATGGTACTGCCTCCCTATCAAGAATAATTCTTAGCAGGTACTTCCTCGCTCGCATGCTGTACTGCCACTACTAGGAAAAGGCCTACTAATGGCGCACCGGTTTTGCCTACTAATGGCGCACTACCGGTGCGCCATTAGTAGCACGCCACTAGTAGCGCACCATGCAGTGCACCATTAGTATGTAAGAACATGCGCCATTAGTATGCCTCCCGGGGGGCCATACGTAACCATGTGCTTTGTCATACTAATGGCGCACTCTGAGGTGATGCGCCATTAGTATCCTTTGGCATACTAATGGCGCACCTGGAGGTGATGCGCCATTAGTATGAATATTTGTTTATTTTTTTACTTTTCTGATTTTTGCACAGGTTACAAAATATATTAGTGGAAAAAATATAGACAACAACATACAACAATAGCAGATTCATTGAATACAATAGAAGATTAGTCTCTGAATACAATTCATCATATTAGTCTCCGAATTTAAAAGACCGAACAAAGATAAAACATTACAAGTCTCAAGACCGCGAGTATCGAGTTTGTCTTCACATTACAAGTCGATATCGATCATCTAAACTACCATCACATAGAAGAGAGCTGCGGTCATCATGATGAGCATCATCGCGATCAAACTAGTCTTCATCCGGTTCCTCCAACGCTCCCTCCTCTCTCCCGCTAGATAGCGGGCGTATCTAGATTCGGCCTCCGCCCTAGTGGTGTACCCTTTGTAACTGTTACCACTGAAACGGTGAACCTGTCTCCGACACTCCTCCCAGTCGTCGTAGACTCCAGGAACCTTACCCTTGTACACGACATACGACGACATCTCTATGCACAAGCCAAACAACAGACAATACATAAGCAATATGTAAGTATGCAACAAAAGGATCGAAAGAGAAAAGCAAGACATTAATAGCATGATTCATGGTCCTACTAATAAATAGCATCGATTACATCTGAGTTGAACGACTGTCCAAACCAAAGAGACATACGAATTCATTAAAGTTTAATTACAACATGAGCTAATCAATGTTTCAAAACTACACATCACTACTTTCGACTCGACTCATCAGACAGGAGCGTGGATGAAGCCGTCGTCTGTCGTGATGGTCATGAAATCGCGGTCGTTGTCACCCTGCATTTGTAGCGTTCCATCTATCTCACTGTTGGACGGTTGATATCTGTGGAAGAACTGCCCCGAGGTATGAAGGACATCTTGATGGATGATGTCCGCAAACTCCGACTGGATGCGAAAGAATTCTTGTCTGAGGTCCGCGTCCTGGGTTGCCGATAACCTCCCGGCCCAATCTTTGAGACTATCTGGTAGCAGAAGGTGATGATGGTCCCTTACGATCGCCCGCATGTGATGGAGGGCGTAGTAGGCATCCTTCTGACCGCCAGGTGGCTGCTTGACGCAGCAGAACTTTGTATTGTGTGAAGAAGGTGTGCTTGTCGTACTTACGAACTGCCCTGGTGAAGGTGCCTCCAGATTTGGCGTAGCCGAGGAGAACATCATCAAGAACTTTCTTGACATTTGTGTAGTCTATCTTGGCATCCCACGTATTGGCTGGCGTTTTCCACAACGTGTCTAGCTCCTCCTTCAGCAGCCCCAGATACAGATTGATGTCGTTCCCTGGTTGTTTCGGCGCTTCAATTAGCATACTCATGTGAATGTACTTCCTCTTCATGCACAACCAGGGGGAAGGTTGTACATCCACACAAACACATGCCAGGTGCTATGTGTGCTTCTCTGGCTGCCAAACGGATTGACTCCATCGGTGCTCGCGCCCAGCACGATGTTCCTTGGATCCTTCCCAAATTCTGGGTATTCGAAGTTCAACGCTTGCCACTGGCTCGCATCCTTAGGGTGACTCAGCATCTTGTCTTTTTTATTTATCTCCGGATCATTTCCGTCATCTTCCCGCTTCTTCTCCTCCCCATCCGCGTGCCAACGCAAGAGCTTTGCTACCTTAGGGTCCGTGAAATACCGCTGCAGATGAGGAGTGATCGGAAAGTACCACACCGATTTTCGAGGAGCTTTCTTCCTCTTATTGTATCGAGTGACGCCGCACACCGGACATATGGTAGACTCCGCGTGCTCGTCTCGATAAATGATGCAATTGTTCATGCACACATGGTATTTCACGTGCGGTAAATCCATAGGACACACGATTTTCTTTGCCTCCTCGAAACAGGTCGGGCACTTGTTCCCCTTGGGAAGACGTTCGTGCCAGAATGACATGTTCTCGTCGAAGCATGCGTCAGTCATTTTGTGTTTTACCTTCATCTCCAGAGCCATGAGCGTTACTTTCAGGCGGGTATCCTCAGGCCTGCATCCTTCATACAATGGAGTAACCGCGTCTATCTCCAGTTGATCCAGCTTGGCTTTCTCTCGGGCGGCAGCTCTTGCGTTATCCGTCTGCTTGAGAAGCAACTCTTGAATATGAGGGTCCTGCACCCAGCCTCCATAGTCGTCTGCTCCAGCATCTTCATCTTCATGATCATGCCCTTCGTCGTGATCTTCCTCATCATCATGTACGACATCTTCTACATGATGACTGTGTACAGCATCACCATCGTGATCATGTCCTGGAGATTCTTCGTCTTCTCGCCCACCCTCACCGCGGTGGTTGTCTTGTTGTCCTTCCTCATTTCTTGCCTGGCCCCCATGGACGACTTCATAGTCATCTTCATCACCTTGCCACCGATAGCCATCCATGAAACCACGCAAGAGCAGGTGGTCCCGCACCTGCCCGGAATCCGGGTCCACAATAAGGCTCTTCAGCTTGCATCTTCGACACGAACATCTTATCTCCTCTCGTTCTTTTGAAGCATCTCGGCCTTCGCGGAGCTCAAAAACCTATTCACGATGCCTTCGGTCATCGTGCTGATCATGGTCGCCTGCGGGGTAGAGCAAAACGATATTTTAGAACCAAGAAAAAAAATTGGTATGACCATCCCTAAAAATAGGACCAAAAAGAATGCATAGTGCCAAATTTCTCGCCGAAACGGAAATGAATCAACATTCCGGAAAAATATTGGAAACTATCGTATTTCAAATACCGGTACCTACAAACACAAACATATATGCAACACCACAAACATATGCAACATCACAAACATACATAGATCTAGCTAGGCCACAAAAAGTGCATGTGCACGTTGTTGGAGCGAGCTAGGGAGAAAAAAAGTAGATCTACAACATGAAGATAGCTTTACCCTTACTTACCTATCAAAAAAGGTAATTTCACCACTTAATTTTGATGAATCTATGGTGCAAATGAGGTGAGGAGGAGGAGGCAGCCGAAAGTTTGGAGAAGGAGGTGGAGGGAATGAAGTGGGGAAAGTGAGTGGGTAGGTGTGGCTGTCCAAAATATCTTGTTGGGGTCCCAGGTTACTAATGGCGCACCACCAGCAAATGCGCCATTAGTATGCCTCCTTACTAATGGCGCACCTGCAGGTGGTGCGCCATTAGTAATTTTGCAAAAAAGTAAAAAAATAATACTAATGGCGCACTGTCTGTCTAGTGCGCCATTACTAGTTAGAACTAGTAATGGCGCACTTCGGTCGGATGCGCCATTAGTATGTATGTAAAAATGAAAAAAAACTTTATTACTAGTGGCGCACCGTTTTTCTGGTGCGCCATTAGTGTCTTCCACACTAATGGCGCATCACAAACTAGTGCGCCATTAGTATATAGTAGTGGCGCACTACAACCCTGATGCGCCATTAGTGTCAATCCTATCTATAGCCCTTTTCCTAGTAGTGTGCTCTATACTTCTACCTAAATATTGTATGTACTTCCCATTACTGCTACCTTTGTACTTCCCGTAATTCTCCACTCAGCAGGTTAAAATTTCATTCAATCTCCTCGCCGCCCGCTGGAGTAAAAAGAATGCCACAGAATGCCACGATGAAGAGAAGTACATTTTTACCTGGCACCTCTCGTTGGAGAAGGAGCTCATGCTTGTGCTCGACATTGGAACCCGTAATAACCCCGCACCCGTAGAAGGTGGATAACTGGGGCGTCGCCGCCGATGGAGATCTCGTCGATCTCGCGCCGCTCGCTGCTCTGTCCTCGCCGCCGGAGGGGAACCAGGGGCAGCCTCACCAGGGGAATAAGGTGGTTAACCGGGGAGGGAGGTGCGCGCGGCAGGGCGGGATGGCTCGCCGGGGGAGGGAGAAGTGCACGGCGAGGGTGGGATGGCTCGCCGGGGAGGGAGAGGTGCGCGGCGGGGGTGGGATGGCTCACTTGGGAGGGAGAGGTGCGTGCGGTGGGGGTGGGATGGTTTGCCTGGGAGGGAGAGGTGCGCGCGGCGGGGTGGGATGGTTCACCGGGAGGGAGAGGACGGGATCGGGGGTGGGGAGGTGGCGGCGGGATCGGGGGATCTGTTTTCGGGATCCAGGCAGGTGTTGCCTGGTCGGGCGGTCTCCGATTCAAAACTACCTTATATAGGGGCTTGCCTATTGTAGAATATTATTCTACAATCAGTTGTAGAATATACCCATCCTATATATATATATATGTTCCTATTTTGTATGCATATTTAATCATCAAATAATGCAATATATATCGCCTTAGTTATATACATTGTATCATCTTCCGTTCTTCCTGCTCTCAGAAAAAAGGAAAGAAAAGAAAAATAAGAAAAGAAAAGGAAAAGAAAATAAAGGAAAAGAAAATAGAAGAAACAAACAGGAAAACTGCTATAGCTACTGGTGATAGCAGTAGCACCTTTCTGGAAAAGCGCTATAGCTACATTAGATAGCAGAAGCGTTTTTTAGTAAAATACACTATAGCTACTGTTGATAGCGGCAACACTTCTTGTAGAAATGTGCTATAGCTAAATTAGCTATAGCGCGTTTTGTTGAAATGCGCTGCTGGTATGTTGACATAAGCCCCCCCCCCCCACCCCCCACCCCCGCCAATTTCCCGCCTCTGCTTCTTCCCCCTTATCCCCACTATCTCCTCTTCCTCTCATCGTCGCCGGAGCCTGTCCCCTCGCCATCGACCTCGCCTAAGCCCGTGCCCTCGCCCTCGACCTCGCCGGAGCCCGTGCCCTCGCCCCTGACCCGCGTTGCCTCCGTGCCGCGCCGTCTGCCCCGACCCCGACTCGCCTCCATGCCGCGCTGTCTCCCCCGATCCTGCCCCGGCCCCGACACCGATGCAGCACGCCTCCCTCCTCTACTTCCTCCCCTCCCAACCTCGGTCGTCGTCGGGCCTGCCTCCTCGCCCTGCACCCTTTGTAAGCCCCCCACTGCTCGTTTCTCTCTACCATTAGAGTTCTAGCTAGGCTTCTTAGGTTAATTTACTTAGGTTTTAGTTAGGGCAGTAGGTTAATTAGGTTATCTCTTTAGTTAGGGCAGTAGGTTAATTAGGTTATCTATTTAGTTAGGGCAGTAGGTAGTTTTTTTTTGCGGTGATGAATTTAGTTATGAACCCTAGCTAGGTATCAACTTTAGTTATGAATTTATCTAGGTATGAGCCCTAGTTATGAATTTTGCGGTGATGAATTTATCTAATTTGGTTATGAACCCTAGGTATCAAATTTAGTTATGAATTTAGCTAGGTAATGAACTAGGACAAAAAATTTATTCAAGGAATTTTTATTGGTATTTAGCTAGGTATCAAACTAGGACATAAATTGTATTCAAGTTTTTTTTGGTATTTAGCTAGGTATCAAACTAGGATAGAAATTGTATTCGAGGATTTGTTTTGGTATTTAGCTAGGTATCAAATTTTGTTTATTCTAGGAATTTTTATTGGTATTTAAAGAAAAAGCAGAATTGTTGGTATTTGTTTTTGTAGTTAAAGCTATTGTTGCTACTTGCTATATGACCCCTATATGATATGTGGACATGTGATTTGGACATATTTGAAGTGGACATGTGATATTTGGAAAATGATGGTTATATGCAGGGTAAATGATCCGAGTGGCCATGTTTCACCGGAATGTTGATTCATTTCCGTTCCGGTGAATTTCAGGCGCTCGATATGTCCACTTTTAAGAAAAGGTCATGCCAAAATTTCCTGTGAATTTTGGCATGACTTGTGCTAGAAAGTAGGCATATCGAGTGCCGGGATTTGCTGTGACGGAATGAAATGGCATTACGGTAAACCATAGACCTTTTTAATGTCATTTCTCATCTTATTATAGTTTTAGAATTAAACAAGGAGACTTAATCATAGGAAACATGTCGAACAACGAAGAAACCGGGCCTTCTGACCAAGATGCAGACAAGATGGATTATGAGGGTGAACAACAGTACCTCAAATTTTTGTCTTCTAAGCACAATCAAGGTTTGCAGGGCGGCCTCGATCACGGTACTGACACCGACATCGACATCGACGGCGGCACCGAGACCGGCAGGGAAGGTACCAACGGGGAAGATACTGGTGGGGAAGGTACTAGCGCTGAAGCCGCTACCGAAAAGAAGAACGAGAAGAAGTAGAGGATACGAAAACCTAACAAACTCGGCATGCGATGACTGGTGATCACAAAGATGGCCCCTGGCAAGTTTGAGCCATTAGAGTCGGAAGAACCTCGCAAGTGCTATGGGAACAAAGTAGGATGCATCCTACGGGAATTCGTGAGCATCAACGATGGTGACTTAAGGAGTAAAGAACATTTCAGGCAGTTGCTCCTGACGAAGTTGCACAAGAGATTCAAGTTCCCCGATCGGGATGATAGCATAGAACAACCATGGGATGATCCGATGATGAAAAAGATTAACAATCACGCCATGGGCAAGATGAAAAATGATTTGGCCTCCTGGTAAGGGAGGGTGACACGAGCTATTGAGGCTGAGGAACCCATGTCCAAGATTCTAGAGGAAAATCTGACACTTACACTACTAGGGAAAAGCCTAGTAGTAGCGCGAGTTTTTGGCCTATTAGTAGCGCGGGTAACCGCGCTACTGATACGATGCTACAACTAAATATTTTCAGTAGCGTGTGTCCACCCGCACTACTGCTATATCCACTTAGTAGTAGCACTTCCTGGGAAGGGCGCTTCTGGTAATTACTAGTAGCGCTTCTGGCAGCCCGAGCTACTACTATTATTCCGTATTCTATTTCTTTTTTATTTCATGTTGTATTCATACACCTTTATACAATTTTCATACAGTAGCAATTTAGAGATTGTTTTTACATCATAATTAGTTATTACATCACTTCGTGAAAGAACCGTGGACTAGTTTCAAGTGGATGGACATCCACTTGAAACTAATCTGCGGTTCTTTCACCCAGTGATATAATAAATATCATCATCATCATATCATTAACAACTTATCATCATAATACATCATTGTCATATAACACCTCCTCATGATCATCATTTTCATCAATGAGACATCATATAGCAAGTTGGTCACTAGTCATAATCACAACTCCTCCTCCTCATCATCAACCCTAACACATTGTACCACATAATAACACATTGTACCTAGGACCTACTTCTCTCTCATAGGACCTACTACCTTCTCTTAGGTAAAATAGCATAAAACAAGACAGGCCCGGACTCTCCATTATGGAGAATGGAGATTATCCTGTCTCCAATTCTTGCCCTTCGCACAATGTTGCTTCCAAGTAGCTCCTCACCAAGCTGCGCCTCCCGGAAGGTAGCACATCCCAGTACCAGCCCGACGAAGCACAGTCCTGGACATGGCCCCTCTGAACAAGCGAGCCTCCTCCGCCGAGTCGACGGCAAGGATGCAGGATAGGCATCGTCAACGTCGATGCGGGAACAATTGCTTTAACTAAAAAAGCAAACTAGATATATTAATTTTCGTACTAAAAATAAAATAGTTGTATTAATTCAACTAGTTCAACTAAGCACTTACTACAAATAAAAATAATCTAGTTCTTACTAAAACAAACTAGTTCAACTAATTCTACTAATTTTCTTACTAAAAAAATAGTTCTATTAATTCAACTATTTCTTACTAAAAATAAACTAGTTCAACTAGTCCTATTAATTTTCTTCCAAAATAAACTAGTTCTATTAATTCAACTAGTTCTTACTAAAAATAAACTAGCTCAACTAGTTCTATTAATTTTCTTACTAATTCAATTAAACACTTACTAAAAACAATAAAAAAACTATATTCAATTGTTTCTCTAAACTAAACACTATTGCCCTAATTAACATCTAGTTAAACCCCACTGCCCTAATTCTTAAGCATCTACAAGTACTAACTAATTAGATGAACCCTAGCTAGGTACTTAACCATCTACAATTACTTAAGCACCATTGATGAATCCTAGGAATTTGTTCTAAAAACTACTTAAGCATCTACAACTACTGCCCTAATTAACATCTAGTTTACAGTTATATTTACTTAACTACATTGGGTGCACAACAACTATATAACTACTTAAGCATCTACAAGTAGTAGCTAATTTGATGAACCCTAATTAATTAGATGAACCCTAAAATTTGATGAACCCTAGGAACCCTAGCTAGGCAGAGGTAGGGAAGGAGGAGGAGGAGGTGTAGGCATGCTCACCTCGGGCGCCGGCGGAGTTAGGGAGCGACCAAGGGAGGGGCACGCAGTGTCGAGGTCGGGGTCGGGGTCGGTGCTCGGGCTTGCGGCGGAGGGCGACGACAACGGCGGCCACCGAGGGCAGCAGAGGGCATGCGTAAGGCGACGGGAGAGCGCGCGGCGGCCGACAGCGATGCAACGCGACAATGGTAGCGACAGCAGATCGAGGGGGATTTGGGGGAAGTGGCCAGGGGAAGAAGAACCGCGCGGTTAAGTCAAAAATAGCAGTAGCACGGTCCCAGAAAAGCGCTGCTGCTACATTAGCTATAGCTAACATAGCTATAGCGCGGGATAAGAGAACGCGCTACTGATAAGTTAGCTATAGCGCTTGTCCTGAAAGCACGCTGCTGCTATGCCTTTCTCCTTTATTTTTCTTTTTCTTTTATTTTCCATCACATTTTATTTTTTTCCTTTCCCCTTTTTCTATTTCTTTTATTTTCCATCACATTTTATTTTTTTCCTTTCCCCTTTTTTTCTATTTCTTTCATTTTCATTTACTTTTGTATATGTCTTTTATTTTATTTTCATTTCATTACCAGTAGCGATTTCCGTGTAAAACACGCTGCTACAACCATCTTAGCAGCAGCGCGCTTTCGGTGAGCTCACTGCTACTATTGCTAGCCTGTCGAGAACAGTGTCGGAATTATAGTAGTAGCACTTCTTTCTTCGCGCGCTACTGCTATAAGCTTAGCTGCATCGCGTTTAATTGCCGGGCGCTAGTGGTAAGTAGTAGTAGCGATTCTTTTTGACACGCGCTACTGGTACGTTTCTGTGTATAAGGTTTTCCCTAGTAGTGTTACGGAAGAGGAGTTCCAAAAGTTCGAGGACACTTGCGCTACTGAGGTAGCCAAGGCTAAGGCGGCGCAATTCAAAAACCTTAAGCAAAGGAACATGGGGAACCAATGCCTCAGAAGCTGTGGCGGCAAAAGGCCCATATAGGATAAGGAGGACACGCAACGTGAAGCCGCGGGTCTCCCAGACCCCTTCGCCAAGTTCACCAACCCCTTGGAGCGTGACTTCATCAGGGCCCACTACAAGTGGGACAAGGAAAAGCAGGTTTTTTACACGAACCCGATCATGAGGAAATTGATTACATTACTGGTAATTATTCTTTTACCACCTCACATTTAGCTTCTCATCAAGTCGAATACACATTCGTAAATGGCTCACATTCCTTCTGCAGGAGAAGCAACCCCATCTTGCAGCCGAAAGCCAGTCTTCATTGATGAGGCCCAAGTGGGACACCCCTCTCAATCGGGCCTTGAACGAACTTAAGGGACTCCCTTTGGACCAGCGGCCGCAATATGGACGTGTGCATGTTGCCGGAGATGGCGCCACATGGAAGGTATTTTACAACAAGGGCCCGTAGGCCAAGAAGCAGAAAAAGAAGTTTAGTTAGCAGGCAGACATCAACGAGAAGGTGAAGCTTGCATTCGAGAAAAAAGCTGCTGAGGATGCGAAATAAGCAGCCGAGGAAAAAATGAGTTGCTACAACAGCCAGTCGCTGCAGCTGTAGAAGCCTGCAGAAATGATTTTGCTACTAACTCCCGAGTATCATCAACTAGACGAAGGAAAATCCAGACAAGACGGTAGATGATTTCCCCAAGCCCAGTTTCGTTGGGAGCATCTCGGTAAACAACACCACCGGACCGGCACCCGCACCGGCACCCGCTCATGCAACCGCGCCTGCTCCCGCACCGGCACCCGCACCGGCACCCACTCATAGCAGCCCGTCCTTAGTATCTGGTGTGCTAGGAGGGCCTTCGTCTTTGGCTGAGCTTGACGCCCTCACGGTAATTACATGTCACACCAACATATATCTAGAATATTTCATTTTCGTTGCCTTTCGGATGTTTTATGCCGTAGACATGTGTTTGTAGGCCGACGAAACCCTGTGCACCATACTCTACTTGATCAAAGGCCAGAAGGTGGACGTGGGAAAGATAGTGATAATGAAGCCCTTGGAACTCACGTTCCACGGCCAGCCGATGAACGATGGGCACTTCAGGGTTAACTTTCGAGTCTGAAATTGGGGCATGAGGATTTGCCTCATCTAGTACGGCTAGGAGGGAGGACGACGAGACCCTGCTGCGGGTTGGAAACTCAAGGGTTGTGTGCTGCTATGGCTGAGGAGTCTTCTTCGTCTGGAGCCGGTTGAGAGCACACCAATAACCACACATCAACAAGCAGGTATGAACACCACCACCCCGCCTACGCAATTACAAGCGCCTGTAGTGCCGGGTGAGAGCGGCGGACGACGTGATGAAGGGGTTCCAATAGTGGATGATGTAATCGCCCTGTAGAACAAAGAATGGATGAAGAGATGGCCGAGGACCCTCTTCGATTCCTCAATACAGGCGCCTATGACGGTGACTTAGATATGATGAGTCAGCCATATGACAACTTGGGCTAACATCATGTTGATAAGGATATGGATGATCTGCCTGGGCAGGAACGTCTTAGCAGGGATTGAAAGAAGTCTCTCTTCATGCAATCCTCACAGGAAACGCCTGAAGACGCCGCCTAGACACAGGCTCAACTAGCCGAGGGTCTACATTGCTTAGCCTGACAACACTTGGTAGGGTAAGGAAGGGTCTGGAAGGTCAGCCCAAGAAAAAGGAGAGGAAGAGACCGGAGAAGAGAGGCTCTGCTGCCTACAAACAAGCCAGAGCACATAGCAGCCAGATGGCGGATTTTGAAGAGTGTGTACCTGTCAAAGGTGCAGCCATGTTCCATGTCATGGGCGAGCCAATGCTACCGCCAAAACAGCCGGAGGCAATATCAGGGGATCTCAGGAGACTGCACGACCATGTGCTATCGACTGAGAAAAGCCTACTAGCCTCGAAGGATCCAGGATATCTGACATACACAGCTCGTGTGCCTGAGGGGAAGTGCTATGTCGACACACAACCCACAGAGGTGTTCTTCCTACGGTTTGAGCATATCTTCGAGATGTTTCTGACAAGGCGGCTCGATTGTACAATCATCCGTCTTTTTGCGCTACATATGAGCTTTGTCATAAAGAGAGAAGAAGTCTCACAAATCTGTGTGGCGGATCCATACTACATGCACGAGTCCTTCTTGAGTCACGGCGACTTTGAGCGTAAAACTGCTAGGGAGTACATTGAAAACTTTATGGTACAGAATAAGGACCAGGAAATTGTCCTCCTGCCTTATCATCCAAAGTAAGTCAATGCCTTACAACCCTTTTGTACATTTCAATCATTCCTTCTCTCTCATATGGAGAATAATTTGAGGTGTTTTTTCCCCGCAGCAACGGGCGCGCTGTCCTTATCGTTCTTTACCCGCGAGTCTCCATGCCATGTATTTTGACCATACCAGAAACTACGAGAAGAAGGACTACAACCATGTAATGAATATTCTTGATGATGCTCTCCAAGGCTTCAGCTTGAGGGGTGGCCACCTGCAAATCAGGAAACAAAGGAACAAGAAGACGGGTTTCTCGGATAAAACTAACTTCTGCTGCATCCATGTCCCATAACCAAGCAAGAACTATGGATTCTACCTCCTCCATCTCATGATGGAGTTCTAAAGGGATCGCCAAAACCTTTGCATGACAAACAAAAATGATGATCATATCCGCAAGTGGGTAGAATCTCATGGATAAGCGGATTATAAACTTAGAGATGACTTCTTTCGCATCCAAAGGGGCACTGTGACGATCATCATGAAAGAAGTCGTCGAAGAGAAGGGGATGTTCCACCATGGCCCTATATCGTGAGCTGACGTCCGAACTCGCATAGGCATGCAATGTCAGGACCTCACGCCATTCAAGAAGCTAGGGTGCATCCTGATGATATGGAAGGACGGAACTTCTAGTGATTTATGATGCCGATGAAGATGATATGTGTCGGTTGAACTTGTATAGTTTTTCTAGCGATGAAACTTTATGATATCCACGATCCCAGCCGAACTTGCGTAACGCTACTTTGTTAGTTTGAGTACGATGACCTGCATACCTCTAGTTAATTAGTTTGCGTACGATGAAACTGCGTTGATTATTTGTATGTTTACTATATGTTGCATCTAGTTGCTAACCCTTTCTTTTTCGTGTTGCTCAGGTATATTTTGTTGCATATAATTATACATTCTCTTGATGAAGATGCATCTCTAACATGTACCTAGATTCTTGATGGCGAAGAAGCATTGCTATGTCATGTACAAAGGAATGGTTCCGGGACAGTACGACGAGTGGCCTGAGTGTTAGGCGCAAGTGGAGGGGGTCTCGGGCGCCATCCATAAAGGCTTTAAAGCAGTCAAGAAGCAGAAACTAGTTACTTGAGGTTCACGCTAGCGCGAGAGAGGACTCATAACCACCGCCTCATGTACCGCATAGTTCCACTCTCACTCATAGTGATAGCTCATCTCGCATATATCGGGTTTAGATGGATGACGATGTAGTTGCAAGTATTCGAGACTTGTATCGCTATTTTTGAGATGATGGCGAGAGACCACTTTGTGTTGGATGATGATTATGATGATGATATGATTTGATAAGACTATTTGTATGTATAAGCTATGATTACATTTGTATGTGTATGATATGCGAAAGATTATTGTATAAAGCTGTAGGGGAACATAGCAGAAATTCAAAATTTTCTACGCATCACCAAGATCAATCTATGGAGATTCTAGCAACAAGAGAGAGGGAGAGGGAGTGCATCTTCATACCCTTGAAGATCGCTAAGCGGAAGCGTTACAAGAACGCGGTTGATGGAGTCGTACTCGCGGGATTCAAATCGTGGAAGATCCTATCTAGCGCCGAACGGACGGCACCTCCACGTTCAACACACGTACAGGCCGAGGACGTCTCCTCCTTCTTGATCCATCAAGGGGAGAGGAGAAGTTGAGGGAGAACTCCGACAGCACGACGGCATGGTGGTGGTGGAGCTCGTGGTATTTCTGCAGGGCTTCGCCAAGCACTACGGAGGAGGAGGAAGAGTTGGAGGAGGGAGGGGCTGCGCCAGGGAAGAGGTGCCGCTGCCCATCCACCCCTCCACTATATATAGGGGAAAGGGGAGAGGGGAGGCGCCCTAGGGTTTCCCCTAGGGGGCGGCGGCGAAGCAGATTGGATCTCCCTAGGGAAAATCCTAGGGAGACTTGCCCCCCAAGCCAAGCAGGTGGAGGATTGCCTCCCAAGCCAGGTGGATGTGCCCCACCTCCCCAAGCAACATGGGAAAGGGTGTGGAGGGGTGCACAACCCCTTAGTCGTCTCGTTTCCCCCCTCCCCTTGGCCCATGAGGCCGTGCAACACTTGCCGGGCCCCCCGAAACACCTTGTGGTCATGCTGGCCTTAGCCTGGTACCCCAGGAACACTTCCGGACTCCAATACCCTTTGTCCAATATATCGATCTTCACTTCCGGACCATTCCGGAACTCCTCGTCACGTCCGGGATCTCATCCGGGACTCCGAACAACCTTCGGTAACCACATACTATTTCCCATAACAACTCTAGCGTCACCGAACCTTAAGTGTGTAGACCTACGGGTTCGGGAACCATGCAGATATGACCGAGACGTTCTCTGGCCAATAACCAACAGCGGGATCTGGATACCCATGTTGGCTCCCACATGTTCCACGATGATCTCATCGGATGAACCACGATGTCAAGGATTCAATCAATCCCGTATACAATTCCCTTTGTCAATCAGTACGTTAATTGCCCGAGATTCGATCGTCGGTATCCCAATACCTCGTTCAATCTCGTTACTGGCAAGTCAGTTTACTCGTTCCGTAATGCATGATCCCGTGACTAACTACTTAGTCACATTGAGCTCATTATGATGATGCATTACCGAGTGGGCCCAGAGATACCTCTCCGTCATACGAAGAGACAAATCTCAGTCTCGATTCGTGCCATCCAATAGACACTTTCGGAGATACCTGTAGTGCACCTTTATAGCCACCCAGTTACGTTGTGACATTTGGTACACCCAAAACATTCCTACGGTATCCGGGAGTTGCAGAATCTCATGGTCTAAGGAAATGATACTTGACATTAGAAAAGCTCTTAGCAAACGAACTATACGATCTTGTGCTATGCTTAGGATTGGGTCTTGTCCATCACATCATTCTCCTAATGATGTGATCCCATTATAAATGACATCCTATGTCCATGGCCAGGAAACCATAACCATCTATTGATCAACGAGCTAGTCAACTAGAGGCTCACTAGGGACATGTTGTGGTCTATGTATTCACACATGTATTACAGTTTCTAGTTAATACAATTATATCATGAACAATAAACAATTATCATGAACAGGGAAATATAATAATAACCATTTTATTATTGCCTCTAGGGCATATTTCCAACAGTCTCCCCCTTGCACTAGAGTCAGTAATCTAGTTCACATCCATATGTGATTGCAATGAATCCAACACCCATTGGGTTTGATCATATCTCGCTTGTGAGAGAGGTTATAAGTCAACGGGTCTCAATCTTTTAGATCCGTGTGTGCTTTACAAATATCTATGTCATCTCCTAGATGCAGCTACCACGCGCTATTTGGAACTATTCCAAATAACTGCTCTACTATACGAATCCGTTCTACTACTCAGAGTCATCCAGATTAGTGTCAAAGTTTGCATCGGCGTAACCCTTTACGACGAACTCTTTTACCACCTCCATAATCAAGAAAATTCCTTAGTCCACTAGTTACTAAGGATAACTTTGACCGTTGTCCTGTGATCCATTCCTGGATCACTCTTGTACCCCTTGACTGACTCATGGCAAGGCACACTTCAGGTGCGGTACACAACATAGCATACTGTAGAGCCTACGTCTGAAGCATAGGGGACGACCTTCGTCCTTTCTCTCTGTTCTGCCGTGGTCAGGTCTTGAGTCTTACTCAATTACTCACACCTTATAACACAGCCAAGAACTCCTTCTTTGCCGATCTATTTTGAACTCCTTCAAAATCTTGTCACGGTACGTATTCATTTGAAAGTACTATTAAGCATTTTTTATCTATCCTTATAGATCTTGATGCTCAATGTTCAAGTAGCTTAATCCAGGTTTTCCATTGAAAAACACTTTTCAAATAACCCTATGTGCTTTCTAGAAATTCTACATCATTTCTGATCAACAGTATGTCAACAACATATACTCATCAGAAATTCTATAGTGCTCCCACTCACTTCTTTGGAAATACAAGTTTCTCATAAACTTTGTATGAACCCAAAATCTTTGATCATCTCATCAAAGCGTATATTCCAACTCCGAGATGCTTACTCCAGTCCTTAGAAGGATTGCTGGAGCTTTGCATACTTGTTAGCATCTTTCAGGATTGACAAAACCTTCTGGTTGTATCACATACAACCTTTCCTCAAGAATATCGTCGAGGAAACAATGTTTTGACATCCTATCTGCAAGATTTCATAAATCATGAAGTAATTGCTAATATAATTCCAACAGACTCTCAGCATCGCTACGAGTGAGAAAGTCTCATCGTAGTCAACTCCTTGAACTTGTCGGAAAACATCTTAACGACAAGTCGAGATTTCTTAATGGTGATACTTACCATCATTGTCCGTCTTACTTTTAAACTCCATCTGTACCCAAAAGCCTTATGACCATCAAGTAGTTCTTCCAAAGTCTACACTTTGTTTTCATACATGGATCCTCTCTCGGATTTTATGGCCTCGAGACATTTGTCGAAATCCGGGCCCACCATCGCTTCTCCATAGCTCGTAGGTTCATTGTTGTCTAGCAACATGACCTCCAAGACAGGATTACCGTACCACTCTGAAGTAGTACGCGTCCTTGTCATCCTACGAGGTTTGGTAGTGACTTGATCTGAAGTTTCATGATCACTATCATCAACTTCCACTTCAATTGGTGTAGGTGCCACAGGAACAACTTCCTGTGCCCTGCTACACACTGGTTGAAGTGATGGTTCAATAACCTCATCAAGTCTCCACCATCCTCCCACTAAATTCCTTCGAGAGAAACTTTTGCTCGAGAAAGGACCCGTTTAAGAAACAATCACTTTTGCTTCCGGATCTGAAATAGGAGGTATACCCTGTCATGGTTCTAAGTCTGACAGTAGTGTAGGGGGGTACTAATGGAGAGGCAAGATCCTAGCTATGGAGTAGTTGTATACGCAAGAGATTTATGAGTTCAGGCCCTTCTCGGAGGAAGTAACAGCCCTACGTCTCGGAGCCCGGAGGCAGTCGACTGGATTATATGCGTATGAGTTACAGGGGTGCCAACCCTTAACACTAAGGAGGGGGTGGCTTATATAGAGTCCGCTAGACCCCTCCGGCCCTCAGTTATGCAGGGTTTAAGATACATTAAGATTGGGCATTACTGGTAACGCTACACATACAGTGCTATGATGACCATAAAAGCTACTTAATGACTGACCGTTGGCGTGCAGAGTGACTTTAGACCTCCCGGCCGTCGAGTGGTTGGCTTCGTGGTCGAGTGGTTGGCTTCATGGTTGAGTGTCTTCGAGTCAGTCGAGTGGAACACTTCTGAGTCGATTGACAGGTGGTTTCTTCTAGAGATGTCCTTGGTTCGGGTAGTTTGGACAGGTCCGTGACCCTACCCTAGGTACATAGCTTCATCATTAGCCCCCGAATGGATCGAGGTTTGAGTGGGGAAGGAGTTGAGAATTCTTCCGACCCATTTTTCATGCTATGAGTATATCTTATTCTGGATCAATAAACTTTAGGTCACGACACCAACTTCTTTTTCAGTCTCCTTGATCCATTCTTTGTATCCGTCGAGTGAAGTTTTCACTTGGAGAACTCCGAGCGACAGAGCGGAGGAGATCTTTCATCTGACGAGTTGTTCTGCAACCCGCGGATTTTGTGGGATTCGAATTTTGGGAAGCGCGCGGGGCGGAGCGAGGCCGCTGTAATCGGATGGGATAAGGCAGGGCCGCCTCGATCTCCGTGCCAGCTTTTTCGCCACGTATCATGTGCGCGACTGTTGCGGGATTTGAGAGGATCGTCCGGGCCTACATGTCAGTCACTCGGAAGCAACCTCATATAAGGCATCGGACGGGGTTTTTTGAACAGTGTATTCTCATTTCCTCCTCTCTTCTCCAGACTTATCCGCCGCGTTTGCTTCCGCCTTAGCGCCGCTGCCCCGTGCGCGTCCCGCCAGCGATGATGGTGAAAGATAAGACGGCGGCCCTGGAGCGGGCAAAGAAGGCGACGGCGAAGGCGAAGGGAAGGGAGACCAGTCGGAGCGGATCTTCATTGAGGGCCGGCCTGCTGCCGGGCTGGATTCAGGGCGACTGGATCTGCTCGATGATTAGTCATGCAGATATTGACGACCTGGCCGACGGAGGACTGATCCCCCATGGATCGGCTCGGCTCCCAGGGAAGGAGTCTGAGCCGCAACCTCAGGAGGGTGAGTGCATTCTCTTGGCCACCCATGTCGACCGTGGGTTTTCTTTGCCACCTCCCCCTTTCTTTCGGGGATTTCTGAATTTCTTTGGGGCGCAACTCCACCACTTCACACCCAACACCATCATGTACCTCGCTGCTTTCGTGTCTTTGTGCGAGAATTTCTTGGGTTGCCGACCTCATTGGGGTCTTTTCAAGCACATCTTCACCTGTCGCTCCTAGACGGTGAAAAAGGCCAATCCGAGTGACGAGAGAACACAAGTGATTCAGATGTGTGGGGGTCTTGGGGTTCAGTTGAGAGGAAAAAGCTCCTTTCCGACCATGATCTTACCAGACTCGATCCGTGGATGGCAGTCGACCTAGTTCTACTGCAAAGACCAGCCGACGCCAGGGCAGTCGACTGGGCTCCCTCCTTTTTCCATGGAACGAGTGAGGAAGCCTTCCTCTTAGAAGGTGGTCCCGGAAGAGAAGGCGCAGGTTAAGGTGCTGGTTGAGTCCAGCTTATCCGTGACGGGGTGACTGGCATGGACCTCTTGGAGGTCTTCCTCCGACGACGCATCCAGCCGCTTCAAGCTTGAGACCATCCGATGTGGTTGTACTCTGGCACTGAGGATACCACTCGGATCCACCCGGAGGAGATTGACGATGCCACGCTGGAGCGGTGGCTGGCCAACATCACAGGGAACAAAGACAACCCCCGAGGAGCCAGGAGGATTCCTCCACTCGACCAATCATACGAAGTAGACAAGGTTCAATTCCGCATTTCTGACTGTGATTCTGCTTTCTCCATTCTATTTGCTTAAAATCAGTCGACTGCCTTTTGTCTTGTTTGTTTTCTTCTAGGCCACGACTGAGATGTACTCGACGCCCAACGGGGCGCAAGAACAAGCCGAGGAGGGAGAGGCGAGCGGAGGTGAGAGTGAGGAGTGGCAATCTGATGGTGAGGCGGAAGAGGATGACGACGGATCCAGCGAAGAGGAGGAGGAGGAGGAAGTCGATCCTCCTCGTACGGAAAGGCGATCCAAGCTCATCTACGACCCCGCGAGCAAGCGTGGCAAAGCGATCGCGCCTGATGGGCAATCGTCGAAGCGCCCTCGGGCGGCTTCTCCGGCGCCGACTGAGAAAGCGCCGAAGCAGCCAAAGCCGTCAAAGCCGCCGAAGGCCTTGCCCAAGATGAGAATGGCCATTCCCACTATCTCCTGGTAACAACAGAATTTGTGTTTTCTTGTTTAGCATGAATGAACTCTTGGTCGACTCATCGACTAACCGACTGGTTTCTGAAATCTGCAGTGCTGCTACCTCCGAGACCTCCGCCAAGAACGACGACCAGGAAATGGAAGACGCTGCCACCTCCAACACTGGTACGCTCTCTTGTAGTTTGACTTTTGGTCGATTGGATTTTCGTTTCTAACTTTTGATTTATCTTGCAGCTCCTCCTCATGTCATTGATCTCCCTGATGATGATGACGAGGTGCCACTGAGGGCGAGGAAGAATAAAAAGGCGCCAGCTGGCAAGACCACTCGGACTGCATCAGTTCCTGAGGCATTGGTTCAAGAAGGTGGTGATGTCACTCGGCATTCTGTGTCCTTCGCTGTGCCGCTGACGAGTGCCCGGCCTTCGTCGTCGATTGCTGACCCCCCCTCCCTTTTCGCCACACACCACGTCCCAGAGGACCAAGCGGGTGCTGCTAAGGAGGCTATACGCTAGGCGGGGATCATGATGGAGCAGGTAAAGGCGATCCAGGAAGCCGGCCAAGCGGCTTATGATGCTAGCTCAGCCCTTCAGAGCAATGTCCAGGTTAGTTGATCACCGCTTGTTCTGTTAGGATATGCTATCTGAAGACTTTCTTTCCGAAGATCTTTGTATCTGTACACCCACTAGGTGTGTCGATTGATTTTTGGATTGGTGGGGGCACGCTGAGTGCACCCACTGGGTGTAGTCCCCGAGACTATGGTAGACTGCTGGCAGTCAACTTTAGTATTTGTATTTTGAATTTCTTCATTCCAACTTCTTCACTCGATCTAGTCGGACCATGTCGAATGGAATCTTGGAACCGGTGGGCGCACGCTGAGTGCACCCACTGGGTGTAGTCCCCGAGACTACGGTGGACTGCTGGCAGTCGAATATAGTCTGAAGAACCTTTTTTTTGTTAGATCATGATGAGACCAAGACTAACTGCTGGTAGTTAGCCATGGTTTTGGGATCATAATCTCTTTGATCCTTTCGGTCGACTGATCGGATCAAGTCGATAAAACTAGTGGGGGCACGCTGAGTGCACCCACTGGGTGTAGTCCCCGAGACTACTATCGAATATTTTGA
The DNA here is from genome assembly GCF_018294505.1 of Triticum aestivum. Lineage (NCBI taxonomy): Eukaryota > Viridiplantae > Streptophyta > Magnoliopsida > Poales > Poaceae > Triticum > Triticum aestivum. The sequence goes on along the minus strand of NC_057798.1, from coordinate 15,818,152 downwards.
TTCGACTGTAGTCTTAGAAATGTTACGGTTTTTCTCTTAGTCACTCGGAAGCGACCTCTCTTTTGATGTCTGTCGACTGACTCTTCGCAGAAATCTTGCGAGCTTGTGGCTCGCTATACTGAGTTGGAAAACAAACATATCCAGCTCGAACTTGACTTGAAGCTTGTTCAGGAGAACTTCCAGAAGGCAAAGGACGAAGCAAAAGGTATGATTGGTGAGAACTTGACGACTGTTCTTATCCTTCTGCCCATTCTTGATTCTGATCTCATTGTCATTTTGCAAATAAAACAAAGGACGCTCTGAAGAAGAAGGACCAGGAACTTGCCGAGGCGCAGAAGGTGGCTTTGGAAAAAATGAAGCTTGCGGAAGAGAAGCTGGCTTTAGTCGGTAAACTTGAAGAGGAGAACGCCAACCTGAAAGCTACTCTTGACGCGGCCAACAAGGAAGTCAACCGTCTGAAGAATGACAAGATAGCTCTGAGTGACAAGGCTGGTGAACTGGTGGGGAAGAAGAACAATCTGAAGGCTTATCTGGGAGGGCTCGCCAAGAAGTTATTCATCATGCTTGAGGGTAATCTTCCTACCCGACTGACTTGTAATCACCGACTTATCATAGAACTGCTGGCTCATCTTTGAGTTGTGTTTATAGAATTCTACCAAAACTTCGAGCAGGATACCAATCGAGTGGAGACAAGCTTGGATCCCATTAATTCTCCTGTGAAGGATGAAACTGCCATGAACGTGCTCCGACTGGAGTCTCGTGTTGCTGGTGTGGTTGACTACCTTGCTCGACTGAAGGTTGCAGCGTCGCGGATCGACACGACACTCTGGCCGAGAGAGACGCTTCAAAATGACCTCGAGTCTATAATGACTCGACTAAATGAAGTTCCAGGTCGAGTGCAAGAATGGAAGAAGTCTTCTGCCAGGTGTGGTGCTGATGTTGCTCTGTCCCTGGTCCATGTTCACTACAAGGATGCGCGAGAGGACAAGCTGGCGTCCCTCAAAGTGGCCAACACCAAGAAGCATGACTTCCAATCTTTCATGGAGACCTTCATTGCTGCCGCCACTCGGATTGCTGATGGAATCGACCTGGACCAGTTTGTCGCGCCTTCCAGTCCTCCACCCGAGGAGTAAAAAACTTCTATGCTTCACCTTAAATTTTCCTCGGAATGCCGAGTGGTTTTGTAACCGATAAACTTTTACAGGCTTGATGCCTGAGTACTTCCGAATCCGTAGGATGTTATCTGAACTTGGCTTATCGTTGAATATGCTTGCATTTGCCTTCGAGCGAACTTTGTTCTTCACTCGGAATATAATTTAATGTTTGAGACGCAGCTCTGAGGTGGAGAATCCAATCAACCTGCTCTTCACTGCTCTTGCAGGTAAGGATGGAGCACAGATTGCAGTCGACCTGCGTCCTTGCAGAGCGCACATTGTATTTGTGGCGTAGCTCCGAAGGAGAAGGTGTCAGTCGACCTGCAGCTCGTCGTCCTTGTGGAGCGCACATTGTATTTGTGGCGGAGCTCCGAAGGAGAAAGTAGCAGTCGACCTGCTGCTCGTCGTCCTTGCAGAGCGCACATTGTATTTGTGGTGGAGCTCCGAAGGAGAAGCTAGCAGTCGACCTGCACCTCGTCGTCCTTGCAGAGCGGAATGGATTTCATACTTAGGCGAGTACTGGACTGCAGCTAAGCCCCCGAGTGGAAGGTTTGCTCTCCACTAGGTAGGATTTTCAAGTACTTAGGCGAGTACTGGACTGCAGCTAAGCCTCCGAGTGGAGAGGTTTGCTCTCACTCGGTAGGATTTTCAAATACTTAGGCGAGTACT